>NC_073339.2:14348194-14650555 GCF_027580225.2 Misgurnus anguillicaudatus | reverse complement strand
AGTTAACAATTCTTACAAATGGCGCTTTATTTGTTTTGTTCTAGAACCACACACACACACACACCGACATACATAAAAATCCCGGGTGTCACCAGCAACAACAGAATATCATCGCAATGAACTCCAATCCCTTCATTTATAAAGCAACGCGTCTGAGGAACACCTGTTCAACACGTGAGGATTTCCACCATACTGAGGAGCATCTCCATTTCAACACAACGGGTTACATCAAGTAGACATTCCCTGAAACTATTGGGACTTTGCTATTAATCACTGATCTTGCTTTTTATTATTCATTACCAGATCTCCAATTAATATTTTTTTTATCTAACTTTGTTATTTCTTTATTATTGTTAATGTTGTTATGCAGGATTACACTTTGTTTTGTTCAATTATTTGAATGCTTTATTATGCTCAATGATTCATATTTTAAATACACTGATACACTTGAGAAATTGTACATTGTGACTCTGGCTCTTTACTGTCCTCGTGGTCCCTGGGCATTGGTTATTTGCCCTAAGGTGATTATTACCGGAATATTAAGTAGTGCATTGTACAGTCTGCCAAACACATATATTTTTTGATAATAATTTTATAATCACTGTTTTATGTATGATTTGAATCAGTGTTCTAAAGTTAAGATCACGGTAACACACCAGTAATTACTCCAGAATGATGTAGTAACACTTGAGTCATTAGTAGTGGGTCACCACGATCCCCACTTTAGAACACTGATCCCAAAAAATAGTAATTACTTTAGAATGATGTAGTAACACTTGAGTCATTAGTAGTGGGTTACCATGATCTTCACTTTAGAATACTGATCCCAAAAAATAGTAATTAGTTTAGAATGATGTAGTAACACTTGAGTCATTACTAGTTGGTTACCATGATCTTCACTTTTGAATACTGATCCCAAAAATAGTAATTAGTTTAGAATGATGTAGTAACACTTGAGTCATTACTAGTTGGTTACCATGATCTTCACTTTAGAATACTGATCCCAAAAAATAGTAATTAATCTAGAATTATGTAGTAACACTTGAGTCATTACTAGTTGGTTACCATGATCTTCACTTTAGAATACTGATCCCAAAAAATAGTAATTAATCTAGAATGATGTAGTAACACTTGAGTCATTACTAGTTGGTTACCATGATCTTCACTTTAGAATACTGATCCCAAAAAATAGTAATTACTTTAGAATGATGTAGTAACACTTGAGTCATTACTAGCGGGTTACCATGATCTTCACTTTAGAATACTGATCCCCAAAATTAGTAATTACTTTAGAAGGATGTAGTGACACTTGAGTCATTACTAGTGGGTTACCGTTATTCATATAGTAGTTAATGGAAAGCTAATCTTAAAGGGAAGAAACTTAACCATTTACAGACTATTCACATATGAGCTTGAAGCCATACATAAAACATATTTTTTGACAGGTAAGAAAAAAATCACTGTATAGGCATTTGGATGGTTGATGAATCTATAAGTTCCAGTAGTCTTTCAATGATTCAATGAGAACAAGTCTGCTATTACCTATTGATAATGTAAACAGTCTTGTGTATTAGTTTACAGTAGTAAACGTGTAAATGTAGTGTTAGTAATTTGTCCTATATTAGTTATTATGAAACTTCTCAGTAGTTCTTTGGGAAGTATGAAAAAAATAGTAGTTACTGATAAGTTAATAGTGAACTACCACATTCATCTGTGTGCTATTACTTACCAGTTTGTTAATCAGAGTTTTGTGTTAGTTAACAGTAGTTACTAGATTAATATTGTTTAATTACTCATTTGTTCCTGTGTAGTTATTCATTAATAATGGATCCGTATTCTAAAGTGTTACCTTGTAATTTCTACGGATTTTTTTACAGTGTAGATCATTTTTTGTGTGTAGCCTATATAAGTGTTTATGAATGCGCAGTGCAGGGCAGTAGCTTCACTACATGTAGTGAAGCTAGTAGTTTAACTACATTTTTCAGCAGCTTGGCGGTAGCTTAGCTGCTTTCTAAATCAAATAGCTTTTTAGTAGCTAAGCTCTTTTTTTGACCAAGTAGTGCGGTAGCTTCCACACAAGCTACAATTTTCCAAACATTTCTAAAGTCGTCCTGAATTTGTGAATAAGCGCGTCATTTTGAATCGACACGGGGTATTGTTTTAACGTATTTTCGAGTTGTGCAGCCTTTATTCATACAAAACATTACCACTCGCATCCTGTGAAGACTCGTGCTCTACCTCTGATTGGGTAATGTCACTGCCATCATCAGTTTGATTAGTTGTTTCATATAGTCAGGGTCAGGTCGGGGCCAATCAGGGTGAAAGGGAGGGCGAGTCTCGTTACTGTGTCTGGAGTTGATTTTAAATGATGGTAGAGGTAGCTCCAGATCCCCGTACACCTCTGAAAGTTTCGGAGCTGTGTTAAGGTATACAGTGCAAGGTGTTTTTAAATTAAGGGAGCTCACTCATGCATTTTATTCTGGGAGTAGAATGAGACCTGTCTAGGAAACCGCCCCATAATGTGAAGTACCTAGGTCTACATTATGTTTTAATTGTCTATAATTATCAAAAAAAAAAAAAAAATGGAAACTGAATAAATAATTACATAATAAAACTGGTTAAAAATAAAAAAGTAGCTTGGATGTAGCAAGCTACTATTGATGTAGCTTAGCTTGCTACATTTCCCAGGGGGGTAGCTTCAGTGTAGTGAAGCTTCATTAAATGAGAAGTAACTGGTAGCTTAGCTCACTACATTTTACAAGTAGCTTGCCCAGCACTGTGAATGCGTTATGTTCATATTATGTATTAATATTTTATTTTATTTTATTTTATTTTATTTTATTTTATTTTATTTTATTTTATTTTATTTTATATTTTATTTTATTTTATTTTATTTTATTTTATTTTATTCAAATTTATAATTTTAAAATGATCACTGAAGTCCCACAGACCTGTTACATTACCATATCTTTATAATGGCTACTTGTGGAGAAATTATGAGCACTCTTTCAACTCAATCTAAACTTCACATATTTTCAAATTCGGTTAATGTGAATTCACATCCCCAGACACCCTCTTCAGATTAAGAAACACTTCATTCCTGCACAGCAAAATCACCAGTGTTAAATTTTCAGGGATGGTGTTAAATACACAGTGTTGATGCTGTTTTAACACTATCTGGTAATAAAATAACACTGCCATTGCTAGGCCAGTGTTATATCCACGACAGTGTCAGTGTAAAACAAGGGTGTTATCATATTTCACTCTGAGCGGTGTAAATCAAGCCACGCCTCCACTAAACATATCCTGTCAGGGATTTTACCGCCATTTTCTTTCAAAGGAGGACTGAAGAGAGCAGGTAAATCTCATAATATTCACATGGTTTAGCTAAATTAAACTGTTATTTCTCTGTCTGACTCTACGCAGCCATTTGCCAAAAAACCTAAATAAGATATTTTTCCCATTTTATTTCCCCTTTGTTTGTTATTTGGTTCAGTTTAATCAGAGCTACCTTGTTGTTCCCTTGTTAGTTTGGTATAAAGTTAAACTTCTAGCTAAAAGTTTTAACCAAGAAGGATAATATTAACAGGAGATATGAATGAATGTAAGAATTGAACCATGATAAAACGCGACATGCACTACAAATTGAGGGTATGAAATTAAGTTAAATGAAAGCTCGTTTATTCACCAAATGATGCTCGTTATGAGGTAATCATATAGGCTAGATACCGTGAGTTAACGAGGTCGTTTACATGCACGTGAGTGCACGGATATCGGTTAATTATTCAAATTACTGAAAAACACGGAGAAAACCGCAACCGCATCGTCATGTGTTTTTTTTAGATGTAAGTTATGCAAACAGGGAAAATATCGCCAAACCAACAATTCATTTTACCTCAGAATATGTATGCACAGATTGGATGCATTGTGTGTTGTAAGCTTTTCGTGGCGCTAGATGTCAGACAGATGCAAATAGCAAATACATACGAAAGTGTAAAACGTGTATGGCGAACATTTATTTTCTGTCATTATAGATGCTAGTTTGGTGAAAGTACACACTGAGTGCTTCAAATCATTCAGAAGAGATGCTGTTTTAAGGGCAGTTTATTAAAGAAGACCTGACATGGATGACTTTCAATGAGAAACGACTGCTAATACTTATATAAATTCATTACAGAAGGTAAGTTTCATTTATACATATAAATCATTTTATTTGACATAACTGTACAGTTAACCAATCTTTTTTAGTAGCCTATATGTAGTTTTGTACATATTATGGTTATTAATCAGGCAAGAAAGTGACATGACCTGCTGCCAACTTTAATAAAAATATATTATCTTCTCATACATCGTTTTGCTATTGATATATTAGATAGCAATCAAATTGTTTACTATTTTGAAAATGTATAATTGAAGATTCATATTGTCTTGAGTGTTGTTTTTAATATAAAAAGAATGTTGAGTTTAAGAGTCTTTATTGTCATTTTTTTGTGATAGGACCCTACCAGACTATATTTGAATACGGCATACCCATGAATTCTGGAACTTTTATTTCTTAACCCAGTTTGGAGGATAAGAGCTTACCAACATTGTGAGTACACACAGTACTTTAGTACTGTACACTGTCTCTAACATGATTTATACTGAGATGATTTTGATTCAAATAACGGTTAAAACTGCATCCTTTTTGGTATTTTCTTGACCCTTTTTGTCTTTGAAAATCTGCAGAAATATGCTGAGGTGATGTATTGCAAAATAGCCAACATACAACAATTAAAGGATAATTGCAGCCTATATCCTGATGAAGATATGGATGACCCTCTGTCTGGTCAACAGGAGTTTAAATATGGTAAGTGTACATGGGTTTGCTACTTTTACGGTTTTAAAGTTTAACTGTATACTCATGGTGTTTAAATTCTGTTTTGCTAGGATGGGACAGTGATGTGGCAGCTCTTCCCTGGCTCATTCACCTCTTGCCTTCATTTGTGAAAGGAAGAAAGACTGGAGAGGGTCAATGTGCAACTGAAGCTACTGATTGTGCTGTGTAAGTTTTTTGGTATTTTGTTCTAGTTATTTATTCAGCAGTTAGTTTGCTTGCATTGTTCACCCCATGTAAATGCATACAAGTTTATTAATACACATCAAATACATTCATCAAATATACTCTTTTAAAACACTTAGGTGATGAGCATCAATCCATGCTTTGAGGGGGATGAATCAGCACAGCCCTGCCTGCTCTGCGTTGGGAACAAAAGTTGCATCCAGAATATTTGCATCATTCTGGACCAAAAAGCCATTCCCTGCATGATGAAGACCACTGATGCAGCCTTCCACTACTGTACAGTAAAACAACTACAGAACTAAATACCAGGTTGGAACGTGTTTAAGAAAAATGAAACGTTGTTTTAATTGAAATGTCTGTTTTGTTATGGAAAAATCTTTAGTATTGTGAAGGATAAGCATTTCTGCTTGCCGATAAGGTAATTGCATGTATTTTAATGTTCAAGTTTTGAGTAGGGTGGCTAATTTTTTTAAACTCTCATTTGATTTATTAAAGACCTTTATAATAAGTGGTTTTCATGTCACTGCACTGTGGTATAAGATAACTTTCATTATTCCATACTGTATTCTGTTTCTAATTGTAGCTGAGGTATTTAAATAAGCAGTGTTAAATGCAAAGTGTTGTGTGTATCAATGTAAATATTAAATGTGATTTACTTTAATAAAAAGAGGTTTTGCAATATTTCTTGTCATTTTTCTTTTATAGAAACAACCCATTAGCAACAAAAGTGGCTATTACTCAGTATTTTAACACTTAACATTGTTGAATTCACATTACACTGGTGTTGACCTTAAATTAGGAGTGTTAATTTTTAACACTGTATTTCTGTGCCAACACCAGTGTAGTGTGGAAACAACAATGAATAGTGTTGAACAAAGTGTCAAATTTAACAATATTGAGTGTTAAATTAACATATAATGAGTGTTGTTAAATTAACACTACACTTTTGACTAAATTAACACAGTGTAGTGTGGACACATATACACACTTTGCCGGTGTTAAATTTGACACTGTGGGTGTTATTTTAACACCAGTGATTTTGCTGTGTGCATAACTATCAAATTTGTATCTTAACAAAATGTAAGCCTGAACATTTTTATGAATCACTTCATTTCAAGCAGAGCATAAAGTGAATGAAGTGTTTCTCTGCAAAACTCCATAATCCCCTCTTTTTGTTGAGCTACTGTATAGTAAACTAGTTAAAAAAGTCAGGTGATTCTTAACCTCACAGTCAAATAATCCAACAACACAGATCCAGGTATAAACTATTGTAAAGCTTTTAAAAACACGTACCGTGAAATATATGTCTTCAGTATTACCTCAGTGACTCTATTTGCATAATAAATTGCTTGCTTCTCATCTGAAACACAAAACGCACCATGTAATATTTGTTTATAGCTAGATTTTAATTCGATAATTCAGTTAGATTGAATTACATATGGAAACAAACTTCTGCTCCATAGGGAACTTTATGGTTTGTCCAGGGCAAACCCAACTCATGCGCAAAGCTTTTGACCTTCAAACCATGATTATTATCTCCAAAATGAGCGATTCATTTGGAAAGGTTCGTTCCCGGTAGTGTCACAGAATAAACTATGATAAATGAACTATGATCATGAGCCAAGAGCAGTTTAATACATTTTTGTAGGATCATGCAAGTCTTGCTGTATACCACAACACCAGCTGCTTTCAATCAACTGTATTAAAAGCCTGACGGCCAGGCGGACCAATTAAAAGTCAGTTCTTTCAAATGGGCATTCTTGAAAGATAGATGCAAACCTTAGGTAGCAGAAATAGTCGGGGATTACATCATTTCTGCCTGTGTAAACATAAAAAAAAAACACTGTTAGTTTACAAAGAGCAGAATGTACAATTGCTATGATTGTTGAGAGTCCAGATACGTATACGAGATATGCGAGAACCAATGAGATTTGACGTTATCGACGCACTGTCAACTCACCAAGCTTAGGTTTCCATGAATATGCAATGCAACAATCACTCAATAAACTAAAAATATTCACATATTTATCTAAACAAATGTATCGTTTCACTTTTTATAAAACATGTATTAACCAATTGGAGTCTTTAGGGGTTTTCACACTGCGCTTAACCCTGGGTTATCTTCATTCTAAACCCTGCTTTTAACCCTGGGTTAAGGAGCGTTTCACACCTGTAATTTGAAAGCGGTGTTAGCACCGCTTTTTACCCAGGGTTATGAAACCCTGCTCTGGAGCAGGGTTAGCACCGCATTTGTGGTGTTAACCCTGCATTGTGGTGCCAAACGCATGCAGTGTGAAACGAAGCAGGGTTAGAATGTTATGATTCGAATTAAACACAGTTGAAGTAGCTAATCAAGGCTTGATAATTACAGACAGGTGTGTTGAAACTGGGTTGGAGACTCCTGACCCAGGGTTTAGGAATGCACAGTGTGAAACGTCAAATTATGAATACCCAGGGTTATCTCTTAACCCCTGGTTAAGTTTGAACAGTGTGAAACATGAAAAAAATAACCCAGGATTCCGTTAACCCTGGGTTTAGAATAACCCAGGGTTAACAATTTCAGGTGTGAAAAGCCCTATTTAGATTACTTTAATTATGGACGGGTGTCTTGTTGGAGCCCCTTGGGTCAGAGATTATTCACTATCTCTGCTTGTGTTGACACTGAAATAAACAATGTTGGTTTATATAGAACTGATAATAATTGGTTGATAGTCATCATAAATCCAGAAAAGATCATTTAAGGTAGAACAAATAACCATACTCAGTTTTCTTGAATGAAAGATAGATGGGTAGATATCACAGGTGTCACGTGACATGACATGATGCAACGACCGTAAGCCCTCACAGAAAAGTTGGTTAACCACAAACCACACATCTCCCTTTTTCCAAATAATGCATGTTCGGAGAATTCACATGTAGTAATTTAATAATGAAAGCCGTAATTGCAAGTAAACCCAAAAGAAAAACTACGGGGCCAAAGTCCAAAAAGTGCCCATGGAGAAAAAATTATGAATACGCATACATATATGTGCACACAAAAAGTCTCAGACACAAACACACCCAGAAATGTACTGTACAGTAAATGGAGAGGAGGGGCATTATCAGACAAATTGCTGTTCATCACTGGAGGGCCTTAAGCAGAGTGATTTGTGACTCAGATTATGGTCATTTGCTGCAAATGGGGGGCAATCAGTCCTATTATCCTTTTTTAGAGCCTGGTGTACACGGTTTGTATATGAGGCTGAACTTACTCATAGAGACAGGTAGAGAGAGTAGTTATACATCTATTATGGCATGATCTCATAGCGGAAGCTCATTAAACCAATAGTTCCTACAAATATGAAAATATGAAAATTCTCATAATTTACTCACCCTCATGCTATTCAAGATGAATTTCACTTCATTTTTTTTCAGTTGAACACTAATTATTTTTTTTTATAAAAATGTAATATATGTAGTTGTAATAATGTTTTAGCCAGCTTAAAACATTAATTTTGAGAAAAAGAAACAGAGAGAGAGAGAGAGAGAGAGAGAGAGAGAGAGAGAGAGCAATCATGCTAACGCCATTTAATTCAGCGTTATAAATGAATCGTCATGTGACACGTTATAAAATTAAAGGTATAGCGGAAGACTTCCCCAAATTTTTGAAAAGAACCACCCCTCCACTTTAAAAAAAATGCACATGTGCCACACCTGCTCCAGAGAGGGAACGCCTATTAAATGCGTGCACGAGAGAAAGAGAGAGCATGCAGGAGCCTCGTTCTTCTCTTCACTCTGTTTACAAGTTGCTGTCGGCATGTTTACCATATCTGTGCGGTTCGTGACTTCTGCCAGGGCTAGCATCGCTAATCATAAGCCGTTTCTCAATACCAAGTACGCCAAACTCGGACTTGTGTCCTTCGTAGTTCGAACTTGCAAGTTCAGACTCGGATGAACGAACTCCTGACGCAAAATGCATTCTGGGAAACTTCGCTGTCATAAGTCCACACAAGTCTCCTCTGATGCATCCTCGATTAAATGGGCGGATCAAGAACACATCCGGGGATTTTATGTGAACTTGGGCTTGATGCGAACTTTGAATTGGAACAGTACTTGGGCTGCGACTGATGACGTTTCACAAGTCCACAAGAACGCAAGTGCAGACAAGAACGCATATTGAGAAACGGCTATAGCTTACATCAACTTTTACTAGCAGTGATTTTAAATGGATTCCAAAAAGCATGCCAAACTTTACCTATCGAGTAGAAACTTCCTGTGGCAAGCCCAACCTGTGCTTTTAGCGTACACCAGCGTGTGAAATAGTCTCCCAAAGACACTCTGGTCTTGTTTCTTTCTTCAGAGGCCTTTCTCTTCTTGTCATACAATTCATAGACACTTTTTCTCTTGCGACCCTCAGAAATTAAAAAAACAACAACAATGAGAACGCGACCTTCAATGAATGGTTGATACCATAGCCCACCACACATATACACTTGAAAGTGCGCATGTGCAGAAATCGAACCTAGGGACGAGCACATACGATGGCCTTACGTCAACATATCATCAGAATGATTGACAACTGGGATGACCAATAGTCTAGATGATCCACCGGAAAAAGAAAATCTTCTGCTACACCTTTAGGAACTGTAACCGTTTAATACAGTAAATACTTTTTGGTGCTCGAAACAGTTTGCAATATTGACGTCACACATATAGACGTGATCATGTGTAAAATCGTCTGATGCCTTTTTGTCTGAGGCGTTTCACCTGATGTCTTTTATTCTGATGCCATTTTGTCTGATGCCGTTTAGTCCAAGGCCGTTTTTCACAGTGTCTGATTGAATGAGACATTATGTCCTTTAGTCTGAGGCTGTTTTGCCCGATGTCTGATTCAATGAGACCTGATGCCTTTTAGTCTGAGGCCGTTTCACCTGATGTCTTTTAATCTGATGCCATTTTGTCTGATGTCTTTTAGTCTGAGGCTGTTTTGCGAGATGTCGAATTGAATAAGACCTGATGTCTTTCAGTCTGAGTCCATTTCACCTAATGTCTTTTATTCTAATGCCATCTGTCTGATGTCTTTTAGTCTGAGGCCGCTTCGCCCGATGTCTGATTGAATGAGACATGATGTATTTTATTCTGATGCCATTTTGTCTGATGCCGTTTAGTCTGAGGCCGTTTTGCACGATGTCTGATTGAATGAGACCTGATGTCTTTTATTCTGATGCCATTTTGTCTGATGTCTTTAGTCTGAGGATGTTTTGTCTGATGCCGTTTAGTCCAAGGCCATTTTGCACAATGTCTGATTCAATGAGACCTGATGTCTTTTAGTCTGAGGTCATTTCGTCTGATGTCTTTTTGTCTTAGGTCGCTTTGCCCGATGTCTGATTGAATGAGACCCGATGTCTTTTATTCTGATGCCATTTCGTCTGTCTTTTAGTCTGAGGCCGTTTTGCGCAATGTCTGATTGAATGAGACCTGATGTCTTTTAGTCTGAGGCCGTTTTGTCTGATGCCGTTTAGTCCGAGGCTGTTTTGCACAATGTCTGATTAAATGAGACATGATGTATTTTATTCTGATGCCATTTTGTCTGATGTCTTTAGTCTGAGGCTGTTTTGTCTGATGTCGTTTAGTCCAAGGCCATTTTGCACAATGTCTGATTGAATGAGACCTGATGTCTTTTAGTCTGAGGCCGTTTTGTCTGATGTCGTTTTGTCCGAGGTCGTTTTGCACAGTGTCTGATTGATTGAGACCTGATGTCTTTTAATCTGAGGCCATTTTGTCTGATGTCTTTTTGTCTTAGGTCGCTTTGCCCGATGTCTGATTGAATGAGACCTGATGTCTTTTATTCTGATGCCATTTTGTCTGATGTCTTTAGTCTGAGGCTGTTTTGTCTGATGCCGTTTAGTCCAAGGCCATTTTGCACAATGTCTGATTGAATGAGACCTGATATCTTTTAGTCTGAGGCCGTTTTGTCTGATGTCGTTTTGTCCGAGGTCGTTTTGCACAGTGTCTGATTGATTGAGACCTGATGTCTTTTAGTCTGAGGCCATTTCGTCTGATGTCTTTTAGTCTGAGGCCGCTTTGCTCGATATCTGATTGAATGAGACCTGATGTCTTTTATTCTGATGCCATTTCGTCTGTCTTTTAGTCTGATGCCATTTTGCGCAATGTCTGATTGAATGACACCCGATGTCTTTTAGTCTGATGCTATTTCATCTGTCTTTTAGTCTTAGACCGTTTTGCGCAATGTCTGATTGAATGAGACATGATGTATTTTATTCTGATGCCATTTTGTCTGATGTCTTTAGTCTGAGGCTGTTTTGTCTGATGCCGTTTAGTCCAAGGCCATTTTGCACAATGTCTGATTGAATGAGACCTGATGTCTTTTAGTCTGAGGCCGTTTTGTCTGTCTTTTAGTCTTAGGCCCTTTTTCCGCAATGTCTGATTGAAAAAAACCTTATGTCTTTTAGTCTGAGGCCGTTTTGTCTGATGCCGTTTAGTCCAAGGCCATTTTGCACAATGTCTGATTGAATGAGACCTGATGTCTTTTAGTCTGAGGCCGTTTTGTCTGATGCCGTTTAGTCAGAGGCCGTTTTGCACATTGTCTGATTGAATGAGACCTGATGTCTTTTAATCTGAGGCCATTTCGTCTGATGTCTTTTAGTCTGAGGCCGCTTTGCCCGATATCTGATTGAATGAGACCTGATGTCTTTTATTCTGATGCCATTTCTTCTGTCTTTTAGTTTGAGGCCGTTTTGCGCAATGTCTGATTGAATGACACCCGATGTCTTTTAGTCTGATGCTATTTCGTCTGTCTTTTAGTCTTAGACCGTTTTGCGCAATGTCTGATTGAATGAGACATGATGTCTTTTAGTCTGAGGCAGTTTTGTCTGATGCCGTTTAGTCAGAGGCCGCTTTGCCCGATATCTGATTGAATGAGACCTGATGTCTTTTATTCTGATGCCATTTCGTCTGTCTTTTAGTCTGAGGCCATTTTGCGCAATGTCTGATTGAATGAGACCTGATGTCTTTTAGTCCGAGGCAGTTCTCATAATAAGATTATTAGACTTTAGCCTGGATTTCACAGACAGGGTGATTCCAATAATTTTGAATCTCAAGGTAAATACCTTGTGAGTTCCACTTTGTATGGCCTTAATAGGTGCCTACCCCAAAAATGAGTGTGCCTAAAAACAATACTTACCCATTCTTGCCCTGCTTTGTCTGCCGTCTCTGTACTGAAAACAACATTCTGTACTGGTTACGTATTTTAATAAAAATTCATTTTTATACAGATTGGGCTTTGATACAGAAACTGCCATCGTCTACTGGAGATCTTGGCATGCGTAAGAGCAGAGTGGCGAGGGTGTTGGGTATGTAGGTAACTTAAAATAATTCTTCAAGGTCTTGATCACACTCAACTAGATTTAAAGCGTTGACTTTGTGTCTTCAACCATAACCATTAATTTGTCTGCATCGCCCTCCATATCTGATGTTTATCACTGACTGACAAATCTTAAAGTTGTAAGATTACAAGTTTTCATGCTTAAGAGTACTGAAGTTTGCATGCGATTCTCATCACTGTGGCATGCTCCCTCACTTCTAATCACGGCTCTCCTGCAGTCTTTATACAACTCTACATCTCTAAGTGGATTCCTAATAGCTTCTTGTTATTCAAACCACTTTACTTTTCTCTTTCTGTAGGTAGCCTACTGTAAAAAAGCACCAAGCTCTAAAAATATTCCAAAGAATGTAAGGTTTTTAAAGTAACTTTTGTTAAAGTTTCTACACTGTATCTGTTTCAAAATTCTGTGATACCAAACATCTATTTACAAAGTGTGTTATAGAACATAACAAAATACTCCGACATGGCCTTCCATTCCCAGTATGACTCATCCTTTGACTGGGCAGCCAAATGTGAAAACATAAGTACACAAAATTAGATTTTAAACAAACAGGAGAGATAATTTTACATTTTAAAACAGTTTACCTAGACACCACTTAGCGCTGCTAGGAGGTCATGTTAAAACAATGCAGCATGTTGTTGTATAAAATGTTTATCATTTTAAATCATAAATTAAGGTGTGTGTGTGTGTGTGTGTGTGTGTGTGTGTGTGTGTGTGTGTGTGTGTGTGTGTGCGTGCGTGTGTGCGTGCGTGCGCGTGTGTGTGTGTGTGTAGTCCAAACAAGAGATGAGGCGCAAGGTATATACGCAGAAAGAATATTTAATTAAAGTTAATAAACATGAACATGAACAAGAATCCGTGGCATGACATGGCAACTACACGACAACTATCCCTATATTTGTACAAAAAACAACACTAGACAATGAAGACAAGAGGGCTTATAAAGGGGAAGAGAACCAATGGGAACATGCATGACACATAGACAATGGAACCAATGAAAACCTAACACATAAAACAACTGATATCAATATAAAAGAACATACAAGAATACATGAACAAACCCTGTCAAATATGCTATTTTCCATTGCAGACACATTGAATTTCCCAGAGGATAGAAAAATCACAGATATCTCATTTATTTGTCCTAGACAGCAGTGGATACTTTTGCTTAAGTCTCCTGCATCTCAGATTTTTCTCCTAAGGTAAATGACACATAAATCTCACAGATTTCAACAATGTCAAAAATTACAACAATGTCTATATTATGTCAGGATCCTGCCACCCTGCTGAAAAAAACAGCATCAAACCACCATGGGAATTATGCTGGTCTATGCTGGTTTGATGCTGGTTTAGCTGGTGGTCAACAGCATACCAGCACCAAAACACAACATATGCTGGTCTTGCTGGTATGACCAGCATGGGATGCTGGTGCTAATGCTGGTTTGGTGCTAGTTTAGCTGGTGCTAATGCTGGTTTGGTGCTGGTTTAGCTGGTGCTTATGCTGGTGCTGATGCTGGTTTAGCTGGTGTTCACTAGCAAACCAGCACCAAAACACAACATATTCTGGTCTTGCTGGTATGCTGTTTTTTTCACCAGGGCAGAGTCCTGCTTGTATTTATATCTACAGTAGTTCATTGTGGCAGGCATTTGGCAGTACTATGTTTTGTGTGGGAACACGTGGTCATGCTGTTTTGAAGTCAGACCACTGCTGCGTCCGAAACCGCCTACTTCATACTATATAGTAGGCGAAAAGCAGTAGGCGAGTACTTCTGGGTAGATTATGCAGTGTGCATATGATGGACACTTCACTATCCAATGATGCCCCGGGAGAGAAGTTTTCCAACAAAGAAGACGAGGCATGCGGCCGTTTTTGCGCTGAAATGACATGGCGTGATGACGACGTATGTCACGTGATGTAGCAACATGGCGGATGTAGTACGTCTGAATCTCATTCATACTATCGGGATTCATACTGTACAGTACCTACTGTTTCAACGGCAAGTAAGTAGGTACTTCATCTTATTCAGTACCTACTATACAGTATGCGTTTCGGATGCAGCCCATGTGTTTTCCTTGTCTCGTCACTTTTACCCCGCTCCCTTGTTTGTTTTATGGTTCAATCATTGTCACCTGTTCCCCTCATTAGTTTCTCCCTATTTAAAGTCCTTGTGTTTGTTGTTCCATGCTTGTTCGTTTTGCTTTGTACCTGTGAGAAGTCTTTTGTCATTCTGCCTTTCATTATCTAGTCCAGTGTAGTAGCCAAGTCAAGATTATTATATGTTAGTTGTATTCAAGTTTATTAAGTTTATAGTCCTATTTGCAGTTAATTATTATTAGTTTATCTTGTCAATGTTTTTGTCCCTCGTGGGTTTTGTTTTTCTGTTTTGTCTAAATAAAGTATCAGTGTTATTTTACTGCTTTCGGCACTTGGGTTCATCCGCCACACCCTTGACATACTATTGAAGATTTTAAACATTTTTCATCCAATTTATCCAAAAACAGATTATTTTATCTATAACATCTACATAAACAGCTCATTGTATTTCTCTTATGCAGTTTTAGGGTAAACATCTGAGACTCAGTTGACTTAAACTTAAATGAAACACAACAGAGAACTTCATTAAATCTTCTGAGCCTAGGGTGGACATTCGTGCCAGTTCCGTCAGAACTGTTATTAAACCTTTTCATTTACAAATCTGTTGTTTAGTTTTGATTTCGTGTTAATACTTAAACCCTCCATATTTCAATTCAATATATTTATATTCTAGCAATGCTCTCCCGCATATTTTGCTATTATAGCTGCACGTATTTCCGTCGTTGATATAGGTTGCAGAAGGGTGATAATTGACCAGAAATACACAGTTTTATAATATCTTGCTGTTAACATTTCTCAGTCATTTTGGCATTCCTACAGATTGAACCACTGTAGTGAATCCACCCTTACACGTGTACTTTATCAAACATTCACACATGAACTATAAAACCACCAAGCAATGTTTTCACACAAATTCTTTTTTTGCAACTGAACAAAACAGACAGAAAGCGTAGAATGAAACCAGGGCTATCAATAAATGTATGGAATTTACTGTAACATAAATATAAGTAATAAAAGTACTGGAATGCACAGTGTTTACTGTTGTTGCATTACCAGTTTACCTTGAAATTGTTTACTCAAAAAAAAAAAAAAAAAATTGCTGGGTTATTTTTAACACAGTGTTGGGTCAAAAAGCAATGAGACAAGCCAATTGGGTTGTAGTTTAACCTGTGTTTATTTCACCAAACGGCTGGCCTCGTCCCTTTTTGACCCAAAGCTGGGTTGAAAATAACCCCTTTTTTTGAGTGTAGACCATAGACTGTAAAAAACATGGACGTAGTGTCCGTGATGTCAACCATATGTCACAGGTTGGAGTGGACCACAGATGTCTCGCCCCTCCCTAGTTTCCACCTCGAGGAGGTCCCAAGAGCACCCCAATGACCAGACACACGGAGAGCGTAAGTAAAATTTAAAACAAACTTTATTAAATTATTTAAAAGGTAAAAAGGGAAGGGGGAAAGGAGGCTAAAATCCAACTCTCAGGCCAGAGAGTGAGCAGTCTCGAGTCGCTTGGACTCCATCGCGGGAAGTCTCAGGTAGGTCTTTCACTCCTCTTTTCTTCATTTGTGCGACGACAATCAGATTATTCACAAGGTGCCCTTCGTTCTATTTGGCAGGGGGACTGTCCAGGGCCTTTTTCCTTTCCTGGGCGTAAAAGATGCAGATGGTAAGTATTACGAAATTGGATGTAAGAAGAGTACCTGCTGCTACACGTGGCAAGTTCCTGGGCGGCCCAGCGGATTGGACTCCTGGCCTTCCAGATGCAGGTGAAATTGCCCAATGACTGCCGGGATCTGGCTTAAACCGTCCTGGTGAGTATACAGAGGACAAACGCTGACTTGTATCGCTGGGTGGCAGGTCGATGCACAGACAGACACGCTGGAGCCTTCCCGGGTGCTACGCCACCTTCCTACCTTGGATGTTCAGGTAGGTATCTCAGAGGGGTACACTGGATCTGTACTGGAACATACAGATAAATGTAACAGAACAATGCACTGGCTTTAGCTTTGGGCGTACGTTGGGTGTACAGAAGGGCAACTGGATCTTTACGTGGGCATACAGGTGAGTATACAAAGGACAACTGGACCTTCACTTGGGTATATAGTAAGTATACGACACAATACAGTGGCTTTAGCTTTGGGCGTACGGTCAGTGTACAGAAGAGCAACTGGGTCTTTACGTGGGCATACAGGTGAGTATACAAAGGACAACTGGATCTTCACTTGGGCATATAGTAGGTATACAACGCAATACGCTGGCTTTAGGTTTGGGCGTACGGTCAGTGTACAGAAGGGCAACTGGGTCTTTACGTGGACATACAGGTGAGTATACAAAGGGCAACTGGGCTTTACGTGGGCATACAGGTAAGTATACAAAGGGCACTGGATCTTCACTTGGGCATACAAGTACAGGCTTATGACACCATACGCTGGCTTTAGCTTTGGGCGTACGGTCAGTGTACAGTGGGACAGGATATGAATATAACTCACGGACTTTCCGGGAAATGGATGTCAGGCCTTAGCCTTCTCTGAAGTTTTGAGATGCTGGGGGAGAGGATGTCTTCACCACAACACGGGCGGCCTTCTTCGCCTGGCAGTCTTCCTGGACAACACCCCACACGGTCCCTTTCAACCGCAACCAATGCTTTGCTATAGGACAAATGGCAAGGCAGACACACAAACTCCTTCTTGAATTTACTTTGCTCTAGGGAATATATGGGAAAGGATATGCCACCTCTTGGCTTCGAACAAGGGTAGATAGATGTACAGGTTGAAGGCTGCTGCTATGTTGGGCCTAACACGGCCTTGGCTGGTGTCACCACACGGGTAAGTTCAGGTAAGTTGTTAAACCCAAGATGTACTGCGACGGGTGGGTAGAACGCTTCCCTCTCCTCTCTTCCAACCAACCGGACAAGAGATCTAGACAGGGGCGAACCTTTGAAGATACTCCATAACAGGTAGTAATACACACACAGCTGGTTTTCTCATACAGCAGCCAAAACTTCTCACCGTTAACGTTCCCCACAATATTCCCACTGTCCTTACTTGGTGTCGCTGCGTCACCGCCGTCACGTGGAGGAAAGGAATCAGGATGTCACAAGCGGCATTGATGTGAAGGTGGTCATTCACCAGCACCAATACTTAATCTCTTCACAGGATTTCTGTCTAGCCTAAAGACTGGTTACTGACAACATGGACACAGCACGACACTGCAAATTCCAAGTGTAAACACACAGCAAAGCAGTAGACTCACCCACTGCACTCCACACACTCGTAGTGAAAATAAGGTCAGTACCACATCGGGCCGGGGACTCGTCCTGGGATTCGTGGAAGTGAGCAGATGAAAACGTCGCCGCTACAATAATCCAACGTTCTCTTGCTTTAGCGGTTCCTGGCTCACTCACAACTCCTTCCCACGGTGAAGTCACTCATACACTGTGCAACAACTCAAAAAAGGCTCACTGGTTATTTCACACTTATAAGGACACGCTGACACAATGGCAATTTGTTGGAGTACTCAAACGTTTGTTGACTCACGGTCTCTTCCTCTTTCTTTCAGATACTGAATGGCAACACAGCTCACCATGCGATCTCTCTCTTAGGGCGACCTCCTTCAGCGATACTTCCAGTAAGTCCTCCTGTTTACAATCCTTTCACAGTTTGTTACACACTTCCAAAAGACTTTTCAGTGGTAGATAACAATAAGGGTATACTCAGCCCAGTCTCTGCACATGCCAAATCCTTGCTTCTCTTCGACCAAACAACAATATCCACAACACTCCCGTCCTCTTCACTCACCCAAGCGCCTTGTCTCACCCGCCGTATCGGTTAGATTAAACTGCCCTTTCTGGGGTTTTCGAGGCTCTCTTTATACTTCTCTTCTTCACATTGCCCAATCCATGATCGCCACGCTCGTCTGCACACCTGCGATCGATAAAGCTCTGATTTCATTTGCCCGGAGTTACCGGAAGTGGCTGGTGTTCAGGGATTATGGTCGGGGCCGAGCTAATCTCCATCACTTTTAGTTCCGCACTTAAAAAGTATAACGGAAAATGGCCAAATAGGGAGAATTCGCTGTCTTCACGGTCCACTTTGACCCTGTCCCAAATGGCACACTCCAGACTTATGGACTTCCTCAGAGTACACAATTTGATGAAATCATGTAGTGCAGACCATAGGGAGCCTTAATGCAAGTCCAAGAGGGCGAAGTCATATTTTGGGCAGACCCAAACGTCACGCCGGCAATAGGAAGAGAAGTTGTCCATCAGTGAGAACTACTCCGTCGTCTGATTGGTTAGATTGGTCTGATTGCTCTGTTGCAAGAACTTCTGATTTGGTAAAGTGCATGAAGCCTGCTGCAGTGTGGGCTTTGCCGAATGTCGCATCAAGGGTGCAAAGGGGGCGCTAATGAGCACACTTCTAGCGTAAAATTGACAGATGGGACACCCTATGGACTCGTAGACCTAAGAGAGCACGTGCCACGAGACCAAAAGTCCACATGAAGTGCGTCATTTGGGATAGGGCCTTTGTTCCAAAAACCCGAGGTCCGACCCGAAATCCAAGCGGGTTTAGGTCTAAAAGTTTCACATGTGTCTCAGACACGAGTAGGGTATAATAGGGTAATTTAAAATTAATGTTTTTTTTTAACGGACCCGGGAAGACCCAAACTATCTTGCGTGTGTGCATCAAATCCTTTTCCAACCCCTCCTCTGTTAGCCAAGAGTGCTTACGACATTGTGTGGCTGGCGGTAGGTTAATTTTTCCTTTAGACAGACCTGTCAATCAATTTTAAATGCTCACTGTAGGCGTTACCTTGGTGTCATCGTCAGATAACAAATGAAAATAAATTGAGCAGTAGGTCAAATTGGTTGCGAGGCCGCCGGGTTTCTTTCTGTCTGACTGGTGTGGGCTGCTGACTTGCTTACACCTCTGTGCTGTTTACATTTAGGTCCGGTCGGTTAAAAAAATTGCCACTGGGTCAGGTCGGACTTAGGTCTAATTTTCTCTGGTTTTTATCGGGTCAGGTCTTTCTTTTACAAAAATATTTATGCAACTCGGATTCGGGTAAATAGTGATTCGGGTCATTTTGGGTCGGGTACATTTCTTTGGACCCAAGAAGACCTTTAGGTGGAATGTGGGTGAAGCTGAACACTTGTTGTTACAGGCTGTAAACATATTATTCTTTGCTGTAAAGTTGGGCATTTTAACCTAGGGGTCTATAGGAATGGACTTCTTTTTGGAGCCAGCCTCTAGCGACCCTTGGATGAATTGCAATTTAAGTCACTTCCATGCTGGTTTCATCAGAGAGATCAGAAAGTTGCCCCTCAGTGTAGACAAGCATACAAACCACTTTCTAACTAGCGTAAAATCCATTACTGTCTTTCTACCATTTCCACATTTAGATCCACGTACATGTACTCTCTTACTAATATAAGTGCTCTAAAATAACATGAGTTGCATTGTGAAGGCTTTTGCTCCATCACGTTTGATGGATTTTCAAGTACTGTATAATGTTTGAAAGTGCACCATGATCTTTAAAATGTCATATTCTTCATTGATTTGAACACAAGGGGAAGAACAAACATATCAATCATCCTTTGACAGGAATGCCTGTTGAGTTTGTCTTTTCCCCCAAGCTGTGTAGCATTTCCATCTGGTTGGAGACTTGTTCTCTTTTCCCTGGTCCCTCTATTTCGTCATTAGTGTAATTAGACTACTAGCTCCCCGGTGGCTGAGCGTTTGACTATCCAGAGGACTATTGTCAAAATGTGATGAAGATTTGAAGCGTAGAAAGGGGAATGATGTGATTTGTGTTTTGACTCAATATAACCCCAAGGTTTTTTGATGATTCTTGTTTCGGAAATTATTTATCTCTTTAAATACTGTATGGCACAGGATGGCTGTCAACAACCAAACCAAACATAATAACATTGTGTCATAAAGTAGGTGCCATATTTCATAAAAAGCTGTTAGATTTGGAAGAACATGAGGGTAAGTAATAAAGCAGTAAAGGTATTTCTTGCAATAAAATGTTTTTTTTTCTTAGTATTCACCAGTACACCTAAATACAGAGCCTGCTTAAATTGTGCTTCACCACATAGTTTACATTAGGTAACATTATATTTGTTCCAACTATTTGTCCTAATCATTAAAGGGGACATCTTACAAGACTTTTTTAAGATGTCAAATAAATATTCGGTGTCCTCAGAGTACGTATGTGAAGTTTTAGCTCAAAATATCATATAGATAATTTATTATAACATGTTAAAATTGCCACTGTGTTGGTGTGAGGAAAAAAATGTGTCATTTTTGGGTGTGTCCTTTTAAATGCAAATGAGCTGATCTCTGCACTAAATGGCAGTGCTGCGGTTGGATAGTACAGATTAAGGGGCAGTAATATCCCCTTTTAACAATGGTTTTAAGAATGGTTTATTAAAACTAAGTTACTGGGTTGAACTTTTTCACATTTTCTAGATTGATAGAAGCACTAGGGACCCAATTACAGTATATATTAAACAAGGGAAAAAATTTGATATGTCCCCTTTAAAGTACATAGTGACTTCCCCCTAAACTGAAAGATACACTGATCTGTTTGGGATTATTACAAAAAAGCATTTAGTTCACTCCATTCTTCAATGTAAATAAAGTGTATAATAGACCCTTGTACTTTTTGTACACAATGATGACGTGGCAACGTATGCGCTCACAGTTTGGCAACGGAAGTATGGCAAGAATCAGCAGTGAAGCAACATAGACAGAAAGTTATTTTAAAAAGTTGATCAACTTTTTCAACACAGCTACCAGATCCGTGTACTATAATGGAGTGGATAGAAGACGTTAGCAGATGGCCAATAAAAAATGGCTAGATACATATATACGTACAGTATATTAGTATATTATATTAGTGCAACCAAACGCAACAACCAGACATTTTCATGCTGGTAAACCGTTTTAATAAACTTTCTGAGTTGCTAACACGTTAAAAACCACTTCTGTTGCCAAAATGAATGCGCTGGCTATTTGATCACGTGGGTTGTAAAAGGATCTCTATAGGTTGCAATGAAATAATGTATATCCAGTTATAAAGATGGATTAATAGAGACATAATACATAACCAGTTGGTTAATGTGTACAGCCGATCTAGCTAGCAAATGTTAGCTAAATAAGTCACTATTTTTACTATATAAATGCAACTGCTACATACTGTGGCCTAGATGACAGACTTATAAAAAACAAGAATTTTACAATGTGATATAGCATACTCTGAAATAAATAAATAAATAAAAAAACTAAGATTTATTTATTTATTTATCTAAAAATTCTTACATCAAGAGAAACTAAATAACCTAAAATATAAAATCTTGTTTTCTGAAAGAAAAAAAATCTAAATTAACTAAGTTTATGTTTATAACAACAAAAAACTAATTCCAATGTGATGAGAAAAATAACTTTAATTAAGTACTTCATACGGAGGTAAAACTTAATTTTTTATCCCATTGGCAGATTTTTGTGGGTAAGAAATTTGGGTTACACTTTATTTTAAGGCAACACTTTACAATGTAATTATATATTTAAGTACCAAGTAATAATAATCATGAACATGTACTTACTGTAGGGTTGGGGTTAGGAATAGGGTTTGGTTTAGGATTAGTTGCATGTAATTATGCATAATTAACTGTTATTACTATAATAATTACATGTAACATATGTAACAAAGACACCGTAAAATAAAGTGTTACCGAAATTTGTTTTAGTTTTTGCAGTGGAGTGTTTAACCCCTCGTTCAGACAGCCAGTGACATTATCAATGTGTTTCGCCCGTCTCTGTCAATGAGGCATGTTTAAATCTGGTTGTCATAAACAAATGAGTACCATCCACTCCAGTAACTGACGAGAGAAGGATGACGTGAACTCCACTGCTTCGTTCACATTGGTAGTCGCTCCCGAAATTTGCATAAAGTTAAACTTTTCTTAACTTTCTCGCGTCGCTTGAAACGCCCATACAGTCGCCAATGGTCACTTTTGCTCATGTCGCCAGAAGTCGCCAGATTTCCATTTAAATGAATGAGATTGCGTCGCTCTGCTACTGCTGGTCGCTGGCTGTCTGAATGGGGCGTAACATACAAAAGCCACATATTGTTCAATAAAAATAAAAACTCTTGCCTAATAAAAACCTCTCTTGCATCATGAGTCGACTTTAATCATGAGTGCACGCCATACTATCCTCCTATCCGCAGCCCAGCACTTCTTATCCAGTGTGCGAGCCCGTTGAGTTGCTTTCTTTCCATAAAATGAAAGTGGATATGGATCATGGACATTTTTTCCCAAATTTGTGAATTTTTCTGTGGTAGTCGACAGCACGTCACAGATGTTGGGGATACGGTTTAAGTCAAATTCAAGCCAGAATATTTCTTTAAGGGATATTCTTTGCTTATTGCAGCCTTCCATCAGCATTGGAACTTGGTTCTAGGTATCATGTGGAAATATGGCATACCGAAAGCTTAGATCATGTCCCGGTCTCAGTGTGTTGCTTTATAATTGTTTGGCCAAGAGCTCCAATGTGGAGAGTGCTTATTATTTGCAATCATTATGCAAGTATGCCCAATGGCAACACTTTTGTAATCTGCCAAGGAAAAGAAGACTATCCGCATTTTGGCACCCAGTAATTGAAACAGTATCTACCGGTTCAAATCATACATTATTTTGTCAGAATTTACTGCCTACAGAATGATGGCTAAATGTTAAAGTAGTCATATTGGAGACACGTATCAAGAATACAGAGTATTTAACATATTTTGTTCTGAAATTAACACATTAAAGAGGGTCCAAAGAAAGCAGTGGAAAAACATTGTAAAAGCAGGGGAGGTGAAGATTGAGATGGCAGAAGCTTTATAGGGGACATTTCACAAGACTTTCATAAGATGTCAAATAAATATTTGGTGTCCCCAGAGTATGTGAAGATCTAGCTCAAAATACCATATAGGTGGTATTTAAAATGCAAATTCACTTATCTCGGCACTACATGCCAGTGCCATGGTTAGATAGTGCAGATTAAGGGGCAGTATTATCCCCTTCTGACATCACAAGGGGAGCCATATTTTAATGACCTATTTCTCACATGGTTGCAGAGAATGGTTATTAAAACTAAGTTACTGGGTTAATCTTTTTTTTATACATTTTTTAGGTTGATATAAGCCCTGGGGACCCAATTATAGCACTTAAACATGAAAAAAGTCTGATTTTCATGTTCTCTTTAAACAGACTATTATACCAACTTGTTCTTTAGTCTGTGTACTGAATGTGAGTTTCTTGCAACAGTTTTACTCTTTTAAACTGACAATGATTGATTTTGATTTAACATGACTAATGGTACATGACAAGACCATAGGCAAGGTTGGGGGGGCATAAGAGCCAATTATGATTTTGTCTGAGCCAATAATGAAATCGAAATATAAGAATTCATATTTTATTAGTCTAATCTTAATATTTTAATAAGTAGACTGAGTCATTTAAGGCTATAGTTTTAAGTCATAACCATGAAGCCGCACTCTTGCTAATCTTAAAGTATTTCATACCATTGTTTGCCGGTAGGGGCCCCCCAAGCACAAATGGATTTTGCATAGTTGGTGGATTTTGGGTAGTAGGTGCCCTTTAAGTCTTGATTTTGAGTTTATGCTTAAAACAAACAAAAAATATATGCCAGTAAAGTTATATCTCAATTTAAAAATATTACAATATTTTTACTGAAAAAAGGAGACATTTATTTTTGCATTATGTACTGTTTTAATACTTTATGATTGAACGTTATAGATTTCTGTGAAGTGTCCTGAGTTTAAAAGAGCCAACTCTGAGTAGTTTTCAGAATTTATAGCTTATTCCAAAGAAATCAATAATTTTATTGTGTATTAACTATTAGTTGTAAATTGTATATTAATTATATATGAATTGTATATTATTTTATTGTATCAATTTAATGTAAATAGGAGATTTGTTAGAAGTAATAAAGCAAATATGAACTGTACTTGCATGCCTACTGCCTACATACCTGTACAAAATTGGTGACATTGGCAATGTTCCTATAGCTCCTGTACTGCTACCTATTGCTTCTGTAGCACAGCTGGTAGAGCATTAGCAGCCCAAATATCATTGGTTCAATTCCAGAATGTATAAATTGAATACACTGTAAGTAGCTTTGGATCAAAGCATATGCCAAATGCATAAGTGTAATGTAAATGTACCAAGATGGTCGCATGTCGGCTGCAATACCTTAAAGACGCTTTTGTTTCTTGGGTTCTCTAATGCATGATACCAACCACAATCTGCTCATGCTGTGACCGCAGACTGGATTCAAGCCAGTTATGAAACACAGAACAAGTGGCTTAAAAACAACAGCCTGAGGGGTTAATATACATGCAAATGCCACCAGGATGTCTAAACCATGACTCATTGGTGTATTAGTCCCAGCAACTACATTTGCACCCCATTCTTATGTTCCCAAGCCAGTAATGATACTCTGTAGTGCCAGCACTCGGCTAGCCTTAGGTTTAATGTTGATCTAAGATCGGGTTATCCTGCTACACCCGGCTCTTAATAATTATGAGGAGGAAACCCTTAAAGAGCTTGGCGTTTGTTGGACTGTCTAACCACAACATGAGTCTGCGCAAACCACAACTACGAAAAAGAAGTCCAGTACAAAAAAAGAAGCTTTGCTAGGCTGTTTTCGGTCTTCGCTGGATTGGACTAATCATTCCCATTTGTTCCGACTCCGCAACTAAATGGCCTCTGGGCAAGCCGTAGAGTGTCTGTGGGCTTGCGAAAAGGCCTGGTCGTCATGGTAACTACCGAGGGAATAGCAGATTAACGCCACTGGTGGGCTCGGAATAGACCTTCCTCTGCAACATGAGACCTGAATGCGTCTGGCAGACCTGAGCTATCACTGAAAAGATGAATGACTGTGCAGAAGGAGAGGATGAATTCTCTGGTAGATTGAATAAAGCGTCTAATAGATTGTAGCTGTCTGCGGTGTACCTTCAGACGACTTATTGATTGATGTACTGAAAAAAAGGAGATTATTAATAATTATATCGATAGTAGCCGAACAACAGTTATTTGTAACAAATACAATTACACATAGTATGGCTCTGCTGAATTACCAATGCTATCTCTTGGCAATAGGGTTGTGACGGTGATGGTAAAGTGCGACCCGCTGTGGTTTGCACGTCACAACTATAAAAAACATACCCGCCCATTGAGATCTTCAAGTTCTTGTGAATGCAAACGGCTCGCCGACTCAGAGTTAGTGTGCTATTTGCAATGGGAGGAAAGTGATCTCAGTGATGAGGCAATATATTCCTCTTTTGTTCACTCAAGTTTGCAAAAAAGTTTCAAGCTGCGCTACCAGTACACCAACAGAACGCGTTTTTTAACCCCAAAAAGCTTCCCCATTTAAACCGTGTTTGTTTCATGGATGGAAGTGCTACAATAAGTGTCGATCCCGTGGCTGCTCCGTGGCTCAGCTTGAGCACCCACTGAAATTGCCAAGCACATATAAGCATACTGCTTCACATTTGCTTCACATTTTGTGTCTAAAACAATGCAAAATGTGACCGCGGCACTTTCCTCCTTCTTTTTAATGCAATTGTGTGCTCCAGAGCGTCTGCCATTGCTAAGTTACCTAAGCATTGCTTGACGTTGTGACAAACACCCACTGTCAGAAATTAACATGCATGTTTATTAAGAAAAGTATCTGATACTTTTACAAGTTTACATTTTTATATTTCGAAATATAATGAATATATTATATAGAAGCCTATATGCATCAATGCACGCGTAGGCGCCCACGCACACATATTCTTTAACCACCACACCATCGCGTTACCATGCATTACCCTCGCGATGGTAAAATACCGCCACCGTCACAGCCCTACATGGCAATTTGAACATATTTCACACTAGGGGTCTACTCCGTATTAATTTGTACAACCACATTCATATATTTTTGTGCGATTTGCCTCATGACATTAGGGTTGGGGGTGGGGGTACAGGTGGAGTTTTATTATTGTTTTACGTTACTTTTTAGCACAATTAACTTTGAATGAATTCCTACGAATTAGCAAACTTGCTAATTAGGTACCAATTCTAATGAGATCAAACTGGAATTACTGTGTCATATAGGATGTAATCAGTTATAGTAGCTTTTAAAATCTCTCTCTCTCTCTCTCTCTCTCTCTCTCTCTCTCTCTCTCTCTCTCTCTCTCTCTCTCTCTCTCTCTCTCTCTCTCTCTCTCTCTCTCTCTCTCTCTTTCCCTCCCTCATTTGTTTAGCATTTTGTGGTTTTCTATATTTAGTTTTTCTGCGGCTTCAGCAACTAGTCCTGCTTGTAAACATGGCTTTTTAAACTGCACTTATTATTAGCTCAATGACAAAATGTTAAATGTATTTTTATTTGTTTCTCTAAAAATTGTTTAAGAGAAACAGAAATAGAAACAAATGAGAAAATTGTTAAAATTCATTGAGTATAGAGCTGTAAAACTAATGCAGATAATAATCTGAATTTATGTAAATTTCATAAGAAATTGTCCATATTTAATGGGAAACATTTATCTTCAATAATCTTGACCTTTTATAGCAGACTTAGCAAATCTTTCAAGATCTCTTCTTGAACTCCAAAAAATACATTTCTGAGATGAAGAAGAGTTAAGCAAAAGTATCCATTTGCTCTCCATTTATTCTCATTAATATCTAAGAGAAGTAATTTAGATACTAAGATTTGAAATGTGTTGTTGTTTTTATTAATCTCTTCATGGCAGTACTATGATGGTGATAACTAATTGGTTAAGCTATGACAGATGGGTCCGACCCTTGACCTCAAGAGTCACTAAGATCGCTATCCTTCTCTATTACCATCTTACATTAGTGTTTGTGTAGTATTTCAGGCACTTCAGATGGCATAAAGTATATTACTGTTTTGATTTTTGTGATCATGTTCTCACTAGATTTGTGATAAGCTTGAAATTCAGACTCTTGTAATATGGAGTTAATGTTGTCAAAAACACAAATTTGCCTAATTTTTGTCATAGTCTTACAGTTTTATATTTTTCCGAATCCTTTACATTACATTTTGTTCAGGTTTGAAGGAATTAAATCCCAGATATTCAATATGGTTTTAGTCTTTAGAAACAATACAGTATATTGCAGAGAGCGAAATAGCTTCTGCTTATATGGTAATATTAATGCTGATAGGAAATGTACATTTTGGAAATGTACCACTGTTCAGATTAACGTTACACAGCATGAAACATGCCAGCGGGTGCTGGGAAGGGTGGAACATCTATTTCGAGTTCAGATTTGAGCAAATGTACCAAGCGTGAAAATGACCATGAATACAAGGGACTAACATTAGCTGTTTGAAATGCACACCGTCTTCTTACAATTAAGTGTTTTATGTTTACATTTGCCATTCTTACCAAACTCTTAAAGCCAGAGCTTGAAGGTCAGCTAAGTGGTGGAGGCAGAGGTCTAGCTTGGGCCGACCTTTGACCTCAGGGGTAATCAAGATCACTTTTCAACGTTATCGACATTTGACCATCTCACCTTAACACTTAACCCTGGGTTTAAGTGCCCCTGCAGTATTTCAAGTATTTCTTAACAGGTAACACATTAAACAGCTTCATGTCAGCTCTGGTTTGTGAGTTGTTGTTTTTTTTTAGAATTGTAGCCAGACCACTTAATTTGGGTTTGAGTGCCTCTGTGTTTTTTAAAGTTCACGTTTGCATTTTATATCCATGCTCATTTAATTTATACCTTTTTAGCCACAGCATTATATGTTTCATTGCATGTTGAGCTTAAAACTTTATGTTTAGGGAACCGTGTTCCTGGTGCTCACTTTGTAGAGCATTGCGTTAGCAGCGCAAAAGGTCATGGGTTCGATCAGGG
This sequence comes from Misgurnus anguillicaudatus, assembly GCF_027580225.2. Taxonomy (NCBI): domain Eukaryota; kingdom Metazoa; phylum Chordata; class Actinopteri; order Cypriniformes; family Cobitidae; genus Misgurnus; species Misgurnus anguillicaudatus. The sequence continues at coordinate 14,622,080 of NC_073339.2, read as the reverse complement.
GACACACATAACATTTGATGCACTGTACTGTAAGTCACTTTGAATAAAAGCATCAACCAAATGCATAAATGCACAGTAAATGGACTTTCTTTTCATAACCAAAAAATGAGAGTTGTTTGCATGTCAAGTCAATTTTATTTATATACTTTTTTAATGTTGTATTGTTTTAAAACCTTTACAAGAAAGACAAATAAAAGAAACCACACAAAACAGGGCAAAATAATTATAGCACACACAATATCATATATATGTTATTGTATTCATAGACCTATAATAATGTAATCAAATTCTAATAAAAATTATATATATATATATATATATATATATATATATATATATATATATATATATATATATATTATTAGTGAACATTTAATCAATTGATATGATACCCAGTCTCACAAAATTACGTACCTATTTCACATACATTTTTCATTTTTTCGTGATACTGTCACGATTTTCAGCATTTTTTCGTAATCATATCACTAATTTCTGTTTACGTGTCATTGTCACGTATTGGTTACTCAACTACTTTTTCCTATTTTCAAACCATTGTCACTTCGGTTTAGGGTTAGATTTGGTGTTTGCGTTAGGATGTCACTTTAAGTATTAGTTTATACTATTTTTCTGATTAATTTTTTTTTATATTTTCTGATTTTTAAACCATCGTCGCCTGGCGTTAGGGTTAGAGTTGGGTTTGGGTAAGGATGTCATTTTAGGTAAATCCTAACCCTAAACCGAAGCGACAATGGTAAGAAAATAGGACAAAACAGTTGAGGAATCAATACGTGACAATGACACGTAAACAGAAAAAACACGGAAATGTGTGAGAGTATCACCAAGAAGAATCAAACATTTATGTGATATAGGTACGTAATTTCGTGAGACTGGGCTGGATAAATAACAAGCATCATCTTACATGGAAATGCCCCTTAAAAAAAGACAACAATTATATATATTTATAATTATCTACGAGCAGAAGTTGTTCATTACATTAGATTAGCAATAATGCAACGTCGTACAGCAGTGTAAAAAACAGATAAATTGTATCATCATCATTTAGTGCACTCCAGCACCACACCTAGAAAATTGAAACCGTGGGGCCGTGAAGGGATGCGCCCTACACAATGGGGGAGCATGCCAAAAAGTTTGAGAACCACTGGCGTGGGGTGATGATTTATTATTTTGTATCATGATTTGTGCTCATCATGAGCACCCACTTTGTTCCCCTTCTCTTCCCTTTATACGGCTTTTTGTTGAGCTCACAGTGGACACTATTTGCAACATTACACCATTAAGGGGTATGCAAGGGACTTACTGTATGGCAGCCTGTGAGACTAAACAAGGGTCTTACTTTTAACATAGAGATGTGGTTTATTGCTTAACCCAATTTAGACAATGTTTTTTTTCTTACTTTTTCCAAAAGTAATGCCAAAGAAAGCACTGTAGTCATCCCTATAGCCATACTGTACACATGTAATTTTTTTGTTGATGCATTTATGCATTCCGCTGTTTTCCTTTTTGTCGTCCCCTTTAACCAACACAAGAAACATTATAAATATTTACAATTAGTAACAAATAAATGTTTAGTAAATACAATTTTTTTTAAATTAATTTATGCATAAATAAAGCTATCTGAAATTCAGCTTTATGATCACAATCCCGACGCACATGTTGCCATACATCCAGAAGCACGTGCGCTCATGATTCAGTGTTCAAAACCGAACGCTGCTCGTGGTCCATGATGAGGCACACCTGATGCTAATTTGGCCTTGTCGTGTCTGGCATAAATACAGCTTCAGATTCCCTAATGCATTGGGGGACGCTTTGAGGTTTATGGATGGCATAGCCAAGCCCCCGCTTAATTGACAACCACCTGTTCCAATGCATCTGGCACTTATCCCCCTCATCATAGATGATTCCCAACCCTGTACAAAGAGGTCATGCCCCCCATTTGTTAGCACGGTACTTTTACAATTCAAACCTGGCCACTTCGTTGTGCTATACCTAAAAATATTCTCCACTTATATCTGCTCTCTGATTCAAAAGACTGACTTTTATTTTAAAGAAAATCTTTGGTGCTCCAACAGTAATTTACTATAAGCAATGTAAAACATCTAATTTAGTATAGTAAATGTAGACCGTAGAGGAACATTAAGATCTCAATGATGATAATGTTTAAATCAGGCTATTTTCTAGGGATTATCTAGCACTCATTTCCAACCCGAAGCCTTCGTAATTAAATAAATCTTTAGCCGTGACCATGCTTTCCTCTTAAGACACGTGAAAGGATTTCTGGTTAAGCTCTAAAGTCACCGTATGGCCATTATTCATTAAGATGGATTGGTTTTGCACACCATGTCTTGGCATGTTATGACACGTGATATGTTACAGTGGCGGCTCCTGTGACCTGATGATAAAATCACATCATCAATTAAAATTGATCATTGGTTTTGCATGAAAATGTGTCAGACGACATTTTGAGTGAATAGTAGATGTATCAACGTGATACCTAATCGGCTGAAATGATTAATTTGGAATTTTATAGGTTAGTCATTAATAAAATATCGGATATTTGAATTTTGCCACAAATAGTGATTATGTATCAGCTGTGTAAATATAACAACCGAAAAAAAAATATATATATATATATATTTTTTTTTCTTTTTTCGGTTGTTATATTTACACAGCTGATACACACTCACCTAAAGGATGATTAGGAACACCTGTTCAATTTCTCATTAATGCAATGATGTAATGGTGTGGGGGATGTTTTCTCAGCACACTTTAGACTCCTTAGTGCCAATTGGGCATTGTTTATGATCACCATGTACCCATCCACTGATGGCTACTTCCAGCAGGATAATGCACTGTCACAATGTCACAAAGCTCAAATAATTTCAAATTGGTTTCTTGAACATGACAATGAGTTCACTGTACTAAAATGGCCCCCAGAGTCACCAGATCTCAACCCAATAGAGCATCTTTGGGATGTGGTGGAACGGGAGCTTCGTGCCCTGGATGTGCATCCCACAAATCTCCATCAACTGCAAGATGTTATCCTATCAATATGGGCCAACATTTTTTAAAGAATGCTTTCAGCACCTTTTTGAATCAATGCCATGTAGAATTAAGGCAGTTCTGAATGTGAAAGGGGGACAAACACAGTATTAGTATGGTGTTTCTAATAATCCTTTAGGTGAGTGTATATGCTATGTTACGATAAGTTACGTTACATTACAGTATAACATACATGTAGCGTATAGTTTTGACAATGCTGTAGAGAAAATTTTACTTAATTTGAGAAGGAACACATATTTTAAAAGCAAAAATTGTTCTTATAAAGAGCGAATTTAGTTTGTTTGCTCAACTGGCTTGATTTTTAGAACGGGGCCATATTTTGTAATTATAACACTTTAAACAATCCCAACCTCTTTTAAACGTCCGACAAGAGCTTTTTTTTAAAAAAGGTTGGTCCTTTAAGAAAATTCATGTAAACTATTTATTTTGGCTGTATCACTAACAAAAGCTAAGCCTAATCTTTCAAGATCAACAAACTGTCCCAACTGTAACAAAAGAAAATGCATGTAAAAAGTTTTGCAGGTGGTCGAATGAAATTGCAGTAAGATTAATCGTCAGTATAGAGAGGATTGTTTAAATGTTCTTGTCATTTGGATTTGTCTGGAGATCTTCACATTTTGAATCACCTATACGCCTGTGTCGGGCAGCTGGGTCTGGACCCAGTTCTGCATTGCGTTTGGTGTGGGACCAAACTGCAGGATGTTTATTATCTTGACCAATGCTGTCTCTGGAAAGGGTAGGGGAGGGAGGTTGTGCACTAGTGACATCTGAAGTATTTTCCCACAGCTGAGGATGGTTAGGGGCTTGTGGGGGGCTGCTTAATACTACTAAGAATCTAGCAGTTTTAACAGACAAGTTCACACACCGAGCGTGCTCGTACCCTCCCACCCACACACACACACAAACATCTGGGTGAACTATATCTGGTGACTTCATCCTTGAAGATGTCTCTAGGTCTCTTCAGATCAGCCTTTGTGTGGCCTTTCATGCTTTTTGCACTGCTGTCTCCATATTTTTTTATTTATTCAAAATCTGCCAGAATAACTTAAAAAGCTTCCCTCTTTTTTTTCTGAATGAAGTATTTTGTTCTCATCAACATCAACAGCCAGTGCATCCATGCATGAAGGACACACAGGTGTTCCTGTTTTTGATGCTTGGTGGTGGCTCAACACAGTTAATGAATTGCCTTCTTGCAATAATTTTGCTTGACGGATATGTTTCCTATATTCCCCCATCATAATTAAATCCATTGCTAGATGTTTGTAGTATTTGCAGGTTTTATGGGTTTAAGTTCGTTGACTCTGCACAAAGCCAAGGCTTGATTTTTGTATGTCTTAAAATTATAAATGAATATTTTATAGTTTACCTTAATTGAACTTAAAGATATTAGTAGACACAACAACTTTTACACAAATTTTTGAGTCAACTAATAATTTTAAGTTGAATTAACTCCTGTAGGTAGTAATAGTGCATAGGAAAAAAAGACCTTATACAGACAAAAACAAAAATAAACATTTATTTATGAGCATTGTTTCGATCGCATGATCTTCATCAGGCATCAACATATTCAAACTCTATTGTATTTAAATTACCAGTCACAGTAAAGAATCATCAATTTCCAATCAAACTGAATGACTGAATACATCATTAACACTACGTCGCAGAATTAAATCCAGATTTAGACTAAACACTTTTTTTTATTTAGCAGACGTCAAAGTGACAAAAATGAAAGATAACTTAACATTTTCTCCTAGGAACCAGCAATGAGTCTACAAAGTTATGTTACAAATGTTTCTTTTATTGTTTGTTTACAGGCATCTTCCTGTAGCTCAATTGGTAGGGCATTGCACTAGCAGTGTGAGGTCATGGGTTCAATCCTAAGGGAACACTTATACTGCAAAAAAAATGTATAGCTTGAACGTGCTGTAAATTATTGGATTAAAGTGTCTCCCAAATGCATTAGTTCCAGTGACCCCCATAAATATTGCACACTACAGCTACACATAAAATGTATTTCACTACATTGCCTAAAGCAATAGAGACAGAGCGCAGTTACGCAAATTTCAAAACCACCCCCCCAGGGCTGCAATCCAACCGTCTCCATTGACTTTGTATTGTGAGAAGCCGCCTCCTTGTCATTTCTGGCTTACAACAAAAAACTGAATAATGCCTAAAAGCTGCTGTGTGACAATATGTACAGCTAACAAGCCAAAGAACCCAGAAATAAGTTTTTATAAGCTGTCGAGCCGTAAAACCAAGTCTTTAAGGAGAATAAAGTGGAACGCCGACTGCGTTTCCCCCTAGTGGACGCAGTTCTGCTAATAAAAGTGCTTTGGGGGGTTCCCTGTGTCCATGTTTGGGTCTTTGGACGCTCGTTTTTTGGGGTCGACCGCTTATAAAAACGTATTTACAGATTAAATTTAAAAACAGAATAATACCTAAAATCTGCTGTGTGACAAGGTGTACATCTAACACGACAAAAAAAAAATACGTTTTTATAAGCTGTCGACTTCAAAAAACGAGCGATTAAAGACACAGAAATGGAAACAGGCAACTTTTCAAAGTACTCCTAGTAAAACTGCATCCACTAGGGGGAAACGTAGTCGGCGATCCACTTTATTCTCCTTAAAGACTGGGTTTTACGGCTCGACAGCTTATAAAAACTTATTTCTGGGTTGTTTGGCTTGTTGGCTGTGCATGTCACACAGCAGCTTTTGGGCATTGTTCGGTTTTTTGTTGTAGGCCGGAGGTGACGGGGAGGCGGCTTCTCGCAGTGCGGGGTCGGTGGAGACGGTTGGATTGCTTTCCCCCCAGTGGGCGTGGTTTTCAGGTTATGACGCGCTGCGCTCTGTCAATATCAAATTGTAAACAAATGAAGGGTTTGGTTCCAAATCGCGATAAATGCTATAAAAAAATTGTTACCACCAAAATCAGTACTGTATCAGGTCAGTATTAAAAAGTAAATTCTTCATTTCACTCAAAATTCGATATCTGCTGTCTTATTCTGACAATTTTTTTTTTCAATTTTTTACAAACCGCGACAAACGCCAGTCCTCCTTCTCTGTAGACGGCAATAAATCCACTTAACAAATCACAGCGCACCATTCCACGCACTGTAACAACAATGGCGGTGCTTTGAATACACACGGAATCCTAGTTTTCCTCATCTACTTTGTACTTCGTGATCAACAAAGAAACAAAAACAAAATAGTAATTTAAATGGCATTGATAAACCTGTCGTGGTTTTCTGTGGTGGGGAAAATGCGTAAGCCATCAAAATTTCAACAATTTCTGAAAGGAAAATGCCAGCTGTTGCTTGTTCTCACACTACAGCATTAAAAACATCTTCTGTCATGCTAACACATTGACCCCAGTGGATCTTATGAAAAACTTTCCAGTATTTTATTCGAAGTCAACGAAAATCAAGCAGGACCAAAACATTTTACAATTGATCGCTGTCAAAAAAGTTCACCGACGGCGTCCCAAGGATGACAGCAGCAATGACAGTGTTCTTAATATGACAAAGTGTTTTGATTAATGCCATTAATGTTTATTGTTTTTAATCAGTGTATACCACTAGTCAACTAAATGAATATAACATGGCAAAGATGAATGCACATTTATTTATTGAAATTATGGATTTATAGCATTTTGCAAAAAAAAATTATGTATAAAATCAGTTTTTGTAATAAATCTTTGAAAATCAAATCATGGATTATAATTTGTTATGTTATTATAACCTAAAGATGCCATGTGAAAGTTTGTAACTGAAAATGTTGTCACTTTCTTGGTATAAAAAACACATTTTTACGAAAATTAGTCCAAATAGATTTATTGCATTTTGGAACCAAACTCTTTAAATAATGCTTTACATTTTCTCAGTCAGGCTTCAGCAACCACACAGAAGACATGAGTGAATATATTTTTTCAGTCATCTTTTCTAAAATATTAATATGTATTAATATTTTTGATCATCTGATCTCGAGGTGAGAATTGTGCCAGCAGAAGTTAAATGTGGATGGGTATGGCTAATATACAGTGAATAAAGTTTGTCATTGCCTTTGATGATTCTTAAAAATATTTTAAAAGTTACAAAAAAAGAAAAAAATAGCTGCAGAAATCTGTAATGATATAGCAGCAGGATTTCATATTAGAATAGTGTTAGAACATTCATTTCTGAACTTTGCACGTACCAGTCAGAAGACAGCTAAAGCTAGATGAATTGGTTTGAGGAAGATGTGCAGAGAGTGGCCTTAAATATTTTCTGAGGACTGGCTAAGACTCTGTGTCTTTTCATGAGACGCACACATTCCTTCTCTTGGCCAGAACTCTGGATGCAGACAGACTGATTCAGTATCTGGACGAGTGTCTCGGACAGGGAAAGCTTTCTCTGATTCTATAGAACGGTTTCCCAGATAAGCAGAAAAGGGAATTTTGATGATTAACTTATACGTGTATTATTATGTATACATTTTATTTAACCAGTAAAGACCCTTTGAGCTACAATATCTCTTCTACCAGATAGTCCTGGTCAAGATATGAAGCACAAGATGCAGCCCTAATATATACCATTTTGGATTCATTTCTTTGAGGCAACAGTAGGGGAGAGTGGGGCACAACCTAACGCTTTTTGGTTTTGGCTCAATCATTCAAAAAATATTTGAGTTTGATTAATTATATTTTACACAAGCAACTACAACTCTCTGCTATAAATAAACATTTAAAATTTGTTTCTAGTACTTTCCATTCTTGGACAATTACACCAAATGTGACAGAAACGCAAATGTTTCAACTTACCCCATATGTGGGGTTAATTGTAACAGAAAGGGGGGTTAGTTGTAACACTTGCTATAAAATTAAGTTTTGTCTATATACTTGAAGTGAATATTGTTTATATATCAGTATATAATAGACAAGTATCCACTGTATTCATTCATCTAGCCCTTTTCTAACAATAGTTCACTTATAAATGGATACAAATGTCTAAATATGTGAGAAAAAGCACAATTATGACAAAACATTTTTTATGTGGATTACGCTAACGTTAACGGTTTTCATATTGTACTGTAAGTGCTGAGGGGTTGTAACACAGCGTTATAATTAACCCCGCTGGGTCAAAATATTTTCAAGCCCACCAAAAAAAGTTGCTAAGAGCTGCAGACATATTTCAAAATAATGTTATGTTTTAGTCAATAAGACGATTAAGATGACATAGCATTGGATTTGGATATATATACATGATGTGATGAAAAAAATTACTTACATACTACCAAAATACTCGTTCATCAATAACTTTCTGGAAAAAACATTATACATTTATATCCAATTATTTGCAGGAGATCATCTTTTGGCAGCGTGAAAAAAATACCGGAAAAACAAAACACTCAACCTTGTGCAATAATGTAACCAGTCTGTGTTACAACTAAGCGTCCGGTTAGTTGTAGTTTTTGCCCCACGTTTTTGCATTGCGCACCCCTATCTACCATACCAATGTGTACCTATTAGGTACAAAAGTGTACAGTTTGAAATGGTACTGACAACTTTTGTACCTTTGTGTACCTTTTTACTTTCATAAGCACAATGAAGTTCTAGGTTTTATATTACAATGATGTGTGCAAACACTTGCACCAATAACAAATCATAAAGCAGTATTATAAATTACATACATTTTTGTAAAATATTCAAAGTCGCATACATAAAAAATATATTTAAATAATCATATATTTAGTTAACATAAATTTTAAGTTCTCAAGAGATCTCTGAAATGAGTTAAAAATGTTCTGTAAATAATCCATAACCAGATGTAGCCATCGTATAAATAATAGTATCATCTGCATAAAAGTGTACGTTTGCTGGAGTTCATTCTTGAAAAATAGAAAATAAAATTGGTCCCAAAATAGATCCTTGAGGAGCACCGCCTTCGTTATTAAAGAAGCAGAAATGTAATATAATAATATACTGTATATTCCATGAAACGGTGGCATTTTTCAAGATGGGATATGCATGACACTATTATAATTCAGCATTTTTTTATAGATTTGTTCATTTAACTGTTTTTCTGTAGCTTAATTGGTTGAGTATTGCGTTTGCAGTTTGTTTACTAATGATATAATTTATAGAAACAATACAGTAATTTATGCAGTATAGTTAAGCGTGCAATAATATACAAACACTGTAAGTTTAAACTGCACTTTGTTATAGCCTTGGGACCCCAAATATCAGTGAATCACATTTTAAACAGAACTTATGCAGTATAAATAGACATTTTTAACAATCAAACAATGATCATTTGTAATATGAATTCTTGTGATACTGTTGGATTGCTTTTAGATTTTTATTGGATATTTGTCCTCTATAACTGGGTGTTCTGAGTCAATTTCACTCCCTGGTTAGGACACAGACCTCAAGGATCAAAATGTACACTATAGCCCTTTAATGGATACAACAGGATTTATTTTGATGTACCAAAAGACTGGAAATGGTTCAGAGTCATCTTTGCCTCAGAGGGTATTACCTAATGTTCCCGAAAAACAAATAGCTAAGTAAAATGCACTTCCCCAATACTTGGCATAGCAGTTATATTTACTAGAGAAGCTTAAAATAAACTGCTGAATGGGAGATCGGCAGATGAGCGATGCAAGGATGACGTTTATTCGAGTTTATTGAATAGGTTTTGGCAGATTGCTATGATTCTAAAATTATCACAAGATTTTATTTGGCACTGATACAACATTTTGAAATGAACTACAGCCTGATTCTCTCTCATAGACGGAGGACTGACATAGGAAGAGGGATGAAATAGTTTCATGCCAAATCTTGGGTTTAACCTGATATCACCGTGTGGACACAAACATCTTTTTTGCTTGTAAACACTGAAATATTTCACGGATGTTGTGCTAAAGTAATAAATAAACAATTACAGTGATTTGCCTGGACACAAATATGTAAAGTCAGGCATCGTAAAACCACAGTTCATGAACTAGATACTTTTATTATTAGAGTTAGATTTAACTGTGACTGATACAGGCATGTAAGAATTAAGGCTAGTTGTCATACAAAAATTGTATGTCAGTTTGTATGAAATTTTGAGTCAAAAGGGAAATAACACAAATATTTGTGGTTTACAGTATGTTGGTTTCAATCACATTTTTATGTCATTTTTTATGAATTCCAAATGTTTTCTGATCCTCCAAAATAGAGTCTAATAGTTTTTTAATAGCTGCAAGGTAAAGTGACCTCTAGTAGGCTACGTAGTGTTAGGTCACTATTGGGACAATTTACCCCATACAGTGTGACAAAATGCTTAGCTATTTTTACAAAAAATTAACTTTTACTAATAAATAATATATATACAGTTAACCTAAACTGTTTGGAAGATGTATTCTTACATGGAAACTGAAAATAAATCTACAATGAGTAATGTACTGTAGGGTAACAATTTAACATGATCTCATGAAAAGTCGTGTTAGTCAGGAAAAATTTGATTAATTAATTTGTGTCCATGGCACACAGATGCCTTTTTCGTGTCACTCGCACAAATTTCTATAAATAGTTTTTCATGTCTGTGGCACGACTTTCTTTTTTCATGTGATTTTATGTATTGTTTTCTCTTTTTTTCCCTATTTTTAAATCATTGTCGCTTGGGGTTGGGGTTAGATTTGAGGTTTGGATGTACTTTTATTTATTGGTTTACATGTTTTTCTTTCGCTTTTAAAACTATTCTTGCCTGGAGTTGGATTAGAGTTAAACATGTTACAGAAAGTGATTCTAACTCCCAACTCCAAGCGACAATTGTAAGAAAATAGGAAAAAAACTATTAGAAAACAATACATAAAATGACACGAAAAACTATTTATAGAAATTTGTGTGACACGAAAAAAAACGTTTGTGCGAGTGACATGAAAAAGACATTCGTGCTTAATTAAAATTTTTTTAATAAATTAATAACATTTTTCGTGACTATATACACAACTTTCCGTGAGATCAGTCTGTAACAATGGCCTTAACACCAGACCAGTCTCATAGAGAATGAGCTTGCATTTAAAACTACTTAGAACACAATCTAAGGCTGCATCGAAAAGTAACTTTGCGTCTGCTCCTGCGTTGGATAAACAAAACTGCTTCGGTGTGTTGCATAGACATCATCATCGTCTTGCTGCCCCCTCCCCATTCTGTGATTGGTTCCCTATTTGAGGTGCAAAATTGGTCCATGGTTTCCATGCTAGACTTGCAGCGTGAACAAATTTGCACGCAATGACACATGGGGAAACCCAGGCTACTGTAAAAACTACAGAAAAAAATGGATCAACTTTAAAATTACTTCAATTGTTTTTTCAACATACATTTTCTCACTTTAAGTAAAAAGTTGAAAATGTTTAAATATTTTGGGTATTACCAATTAAAGGAAAAAAAAACATTATCCAAAATTTGATGCAACTTTCACTTTTTAGAGTGTATGACAACTAACCCCACTGTCCCCTATTTTTTAAAAAATTTGCATTAAGAACACCATATTCAGGTTCAAATCTTTAGAGGCTCTGCACATCCAATATAGCCCAAATATTCAATATCAAACCGCAATATTTATTAAAAGACATCTATCATAAAGTATTCTAGATTGCTGTCCAGACAAATGAATTGTGAAGCCCCCTTAATATTTGAGCTTACAATGTTAATATTTGAGCTTACAATATGATTGCAAAAGGATTTTCTGAACCATCTCTATCATCATTGAGCACCTTTAAAAGTTCAACTCAAAGTGTTTGCTCATCCAAAATATAAGATTTATGAAGGACTAATTCCACACAGGGGACATCTGTACTTCTCAGGTACAAAAAAATCTAGTACGAATGAAGCGAGGGCCTGTGCCCTTTTGCAGAGGGAAACTCATTTTAATCTGCCCCAGAGCCAAAGCAGGGAAACATTTCAACACAACAATTACACAAATACTATCTGCAAGTCTCTGTACGTGAAAAGGGATTAGATCAGGTGCTGGAGTCAGTCTTTGTGTCTGAGGTGCGAGGGCCTGTGCCCTTTTGCAGAGGGAAACTCATTTTAATCTGCCCCAGAGCCAAAGCAGGGAAACATTTCAACACAACAATTACACAAATACTATCTGCAAGTCTCTGTACGTGAAAAGGGATTAGATCAGGTGCTGGAGTCAGTCTTTGTGTCTGAGGTGCGTGTCCAAATGATTTACGAGACTCGTGGCGGAGGCCGTGAAGTAAACTCTCTCTCTTCGCATAACTCAGGAAAGATGAAGTAGTTTCCTGAGCTAAGAGCCGAAGAAGTGAAGCCGTATGAGTCACGCATTCACTTCAACACAAGCCCAAAAGCAGCCATAACCCATAATTTGTTTTCCACAACAGCATGACTTATGTCTAATTTTGAGACATAATCATTATGTCGAGTAGTAACTGACGCAACATGATGTGGTCACAGTTTAAGATGGGTTAAGTTATGGTTCATTTTTATTTTCCAAGATCACATAAACCTGACATTTTAACATTGATAATGATATTGTGCAGGAAGTACTTTGATGTTTCATGAAAACCTGTAAAATATGCAGCAACAACCCAGTCTCACCCCATGGCGTCAATATTTGACGACACTTGACCATGCGTCAATATGTTGACGCGGAGGGTATACCTTTCGCGTCATTTTTTGACGAACTGGGGACCTCAACACTACTAAGTCCGTTGCATTCTCTTTCCTATTTTCTTACCATTTTCTACCATTTTCGCGTCGGTTTAGGGTTAGATTTACATAATGACATCCCTACCCAAACCTTTCCCTAACCCCAATGCCAGGCGACAACTGTTTAATTTCGCGTACCTAATAGTATTGAAGTCCCCAGTTCGTCAAAAAATGACGCGAAAGGTATACCCTCCGCGTCAACATATTGACGCATGGTCAAGTGTCGTCAAATATTGACGCCATGGGTGTGAGACCGTGTTAGCAGCAACTAGTACGCATCAAAAAAGATATCATTGGTCCTACTCAACATGAAGAGGGTGTAGATAATTAGATGGACTGGATCTGCAAGGGTCCATTAAAGGCATTAAAAACTTATCCAGTACCATTCCCAATGCAAAAAAAAAACAAACATTTCTGTGTTTAAAGGGTACTCTGAAAAAAAAACGAATTCTGAATTGACTTACATAATCAAAACAAATGAATGAATCCAAGTTTTACTTTTTGCTTTTTTTATCTAAACCTTTTGGAAAAGTGATTCATAAGCAACAAAGTAACACATGTGACATTCACATAGTGACTGATGTTCACTGCTTGATGGATTACTTCATTTAGCAGACTAACAATCAATTCTGAAGTCATGCCAGTATAAGGTAATAATGACAGGAATGAATCAGACAGTGTGAATTATGAACACAGTGAATTATGCTTTAAATGGACTTCATGCGTCCTTTCAACAGATGCTTTTATCCAAAGTGACTTTCAACGCATTCAAGATTACCTTGTAGATTATCTTCATGCGGTTTGGCAATAGTTATCACCATGTTTTACCCTTTTAGCTACAGGAACACTAGCTGTCACGACTTTCAAAAAGTACACTTTTGCTCAAAAAGAGTTCATATTAGTACCTCAGAGGTACTGTAACGATAGGCAGGCAGAGGCAGTCAATCCAAATGCAGCTTTTATGAAAATAAACACAAAACAAGGCAAAACAGAAAACAAGATAATCATCAGGTGGCACACAACCCAAAACAGGAACCAAACCATTACATGAAAAAAAGACTGACAAAGGACAACTAAAACACTAGGGCTGCGTCCGAACCGCATACTGTGTCAGTACGTACTGAATGAGATTCAGTACCTACTTACTGACCGTTAAAACAATAGGTACCGTATAGTATGAATCCTGGTAGTATGAATGAGATTCGGATGTACTACATCCGCCATGTTGATACATTACGTGACATATGCCATCATCACGTACAACCAGCCGCATCGCCGACCTTTAAAATAAGAGACAAGGACTGGGGAAACACAAGACAGGACTGTGACAGGTGGATACTGGTACCAACGAGTGCATGTTAGTACTCTCAAAGCTAGCGGAGGGCATAGACCAGAGTACAATTTTCCATAAAAACTTAATTTTAAAAGATAATGGGTCTCCTTCACGCTTTTCATATTTATACGCACACTTTAACTTTTCACGAAAACTTTCCGCTTAATTCACAACATGTGCGTACGCACATGAGTTAGTTCTTATAGATTGTTTTACGTTAGTGAATTTGGAGTGTTCTACACGAGCGCCCGCGTGCACAAGGTTGGTCATTTGCATAAAACACATCCAAACCAGTTCTATATAAGGGTTTTCAGCAGCGCAGCGCTGGTCCACAGAAAACTTTAGAGCAGTTTGTCATAGAAGCAAAAGAGCTTGAAAAGAAATCCATGATCATATTTATTATCGGCAAAGTTCCGTTTTGCTTTGCTTTTTTTTGGGAAGTTTTGTTGTTGCTGGAGGAAGTCAGTGCTGTCCACCATATTGGATGCGTTAACAAATATGACATTTAATTAATATGACAGAGACGCGCATCTGTAACTAAAATAAAACAGACAGGAGATCAAGTGATTGACGTTTGGACTTCTCATTACATTTACATGACATTTACATTGGGCATTAAGCAGACGCTTTCAAATAGAGATTTAAAAAGTGAGGAAGGTAAGCGTGAAGATTTGTCATTACGCGCATCTTCTTTATATGTTTAGAAAAAATAAGTAGGCTATAATAATGTATAATATAATGTATATAATAATAATAATAATATAGATAATGTTTAATAATATATAATACAGAAAATAATATAATATAAAATATAATCATGTAAATTTTCAACATTATTATAAACATTATAATTATAGCCTAGTATTTGATTATAGTATACGTGATAATTGCGTACGATTGGTTTTAGATTTTCTTGAATTTTTGCGTACATTTAGAAGACATTTTGATACGAACGTTTTTGTTGAATCACGATTTGTTCGTGAAAACATCCGTATGCACATCTCACTCACAAATTTGTGCGTACGCATGCATAGTAAATGATACCCAATGTTATAGACAAAGATATATTTGGCTGTGGTCAATAACTCACAAGTCTGGTCAATCAGGTGGTATTTTGAACAAATGTAAAACAATTTCGATTTTTGTGCTAAACATGTTTTAAGTAAATATACGTGACTATGACCTTGTTAATATGTAACTGCAAACATATTTTGTCGTTTATCTTTGCAAAAAAAATATTAAATTACATTTTCATTTTAAATTTCAGTTTCATCAAATGTTTCAAAGCAACCCGACAGCACAAACTTTAATTGTTGGGAATAAAAAAAAAATTCAACAGTATGAACAATATAAAAATTAAATTAAATCAAATTAGAATAATATACATTTTCAACATCATGCAACAGTACTAGCAGTGAACTAGCGACAGGAACTCCTGACATTTGAATCTGATTTACTTTTATAAAAAAAAAAAAAAAACTCTGGATGTGTTAGAGCCCTAAATAACCTGTAGATTGATCAGTACTTTAACACATAAAACCAGAAAAATAATGTGTTATAAGAAAAAAATGCTGTAAGATTTTATTTATCATGGTCAAAAACAGCTTTTATGGACCTACATGCGTGAAACGATGACGAAATAATGCAATATTTGTCAGCTCTGTCAATGGTTACATGCTTGACATGCTGTCATAGTTTGGAATGCAAAGTTTAGTCAGGGCTTTGAGAATTTTTTTGTTACATTCATCCCATGTTACTTTCGTCCTTGTTCTCCCCTAGATATTGGTACCAAATATATACATATTGGTATATGGTACGCTCTACAAAATGCTGGGTTGTTTTTTTACCCATGCTGGGTAAATATTGGACAGAACACACCACTGGGTTATAAATTAACCAATGTTGGGTTGTTGTTACCCAACCATTGGTTTATAATAACCCAGCATTAGGTAGTTTTTTAACCCAGTGTTGTGTTCTGTCGAATATTTAGTCAGCATGTGTTAAAAACAACCCGGCATTTTTTAAAGTGTTCATAGGACCACTTAAAAGTGTATGTATTGTAGTCACTGATCTATATAAATGACTGGACTGCGCATAGAATGCTTGACGTAACTGCGTGAGGTGAAGCCAGCGCAGAGTTCGAGCCGCCATCTTGGTATACCCAACCGGCAGAGCGTCATTGACTTCCATTCAAAATCATGATCAAAATGTACCCCCTTTACAGCGTATCAGTTACATTAGGTTAATTTTTATTGTGTACATTAATTATTTGTTAATTCTGGTGTTATTTGCAATGTTTATGTTTTAATCGGGCAGGATAATGGATTTATAAAAAACCGTTAAGGTGAGTGTGTCTGTTGCATTTGTTAATGACACGGGTATAAATAAAGTTTTGTTTGACATTCAGCTACACTGTGACGGTCGGCGTTATTTCTCTAAATAAGTTTAGGTAACTTGTAAGTTTAGATAACATAATTACAAAACTAGCAAATTATTGCATGCATACGGTACAAAGCATGATTATTTATTTAGATTTCAGAATGAGCACGTTTATTGTCATTAATACTAAATATGCTGCGGTCTGTCTGCTGATCTGATACTGTAATAAAGATGAATGTATAATAACTGTTTAAAACGCAAAATGTACAACTTTCAGTAAATAACTATTTACATGCTTTGGACGTTTGTGTTGTAATAGTGTACAGGGTAACTTCACATATAAAAAAGAAGACGAGTAAAGTGATGTTTTATCATTAAAATCTGATAACGTCCATTGATTTAATAGAACGTTTGGGTATACCAACATGGCGGCGCGGTGGCTTCACAAGTGTGACGTCATGCGCAATCCAGTCATTTATATAGATCAGTGATTGTAGTCTATACTTACAGGAAGTAAAATATTATACTAATAAATATAAGATTTTAATATTTTAGATTGCATTCAAATATTCAGGCAGTGCTCATTTAAATATAATTCATCATAACCCTGAGGATCTACAGGTTATTAAAAACGATGACTTTTATGAGATGTAACATCCTGTTAAGTGCCTTGATGGATCTCCCGCTAGCTCATTTGTTTTTTTCCTGTACATTTAAAAGTCCTGCCTTCCAGCTGAGTAATCTAAAGACAAATGTTTTAAGTGAGTTGCGTTTTAGTCCATAAAAGTAAATGGCTGCATTGTTTTAAAATCTTTGCCAACCAAAGAGTGGTAAATTACACAGCATGCGTTTATGACTGCCATCATCATTCTCTGTAGTTCTGGATTGCATGCAATGTATTTAACTTTGAAATAACCTCAGTAGTCTTATCAATATATTATTTCAAAAGCATTGACAACGAAAAAATTAGCTGGCACTAGACTCACTCTATTTGCTTTACGTGAACTTTTTTAGTAGAAAAAGCACAGCTATTGCATTTTGATCTGCGTTTTTCGTTTTGGGTATCTAAAAGTGAACCCCAACACATAGCTTTAACATGCAAAAGTGTTTGTCTAAAAGTACCAGTGGGATCCCATGTGCGATACAGACGCGGGATGGCCAGAAACCAACTGATAATGTACACCCATCTGTGGTAAGAGGTTATGGAAAACAGCTGGCTGTATCATCACCGCTAATATTCAGCTTTCACACCTCAACTCACAGTTAAAAGGATTCAGGCAGCTCAGTGGCAGTAAAAGCCAATCTCACTCCGTCCTGCAAATGCTATCATCTCATACATCTCACCATCTGAGTCCCAGCAATGTGCAGCATCCAGTAAATAACTCTTTCTAATGGGAAAATTGCTTTGGTTTTACATTTTGGGCTAGTCACGGGCTCAAACATGTGGATACAACATCATTGCACATATTTATTAAACTACATAACAATATGTAGGCCTAAATTATTAATGCTAATGGTATGCTAATTACTCAACTTTTCAGGGGTAATTCAACAGATGCTTCATTTTGCACTCCGTAGCTACAGCGGGATTTTATGGATTCTGTAATTTACATTACGCAATACACGGTTGAGTGAATTACTGAATTAATAGATTTCTCTCAGAGGACCGAATCAAGGTCAGCATTGTTCATTATTCCTAAGAAACCTCTGTTAGGAGCAGAAGTGAAAGCAACAGATTTTAAGCAGCACTTTGAAGTGCATAATTCATTCGGCTCTTAATTATTTTCACTTTGATTGATAGGGACACATCTGACCCATCTAATTTGAGCCCAACTGAAGAATTCCTATTTTATCTTTTCATACTACGCAATGAAAATGTAAAAACACTTTGTAGGCAACTTTTAATTAATGAAACAGACGGATGCAAGCCGAGGGATTTTCATATGCTTTATAAATAAATAATAAATAAACATGGGGACACGTTTTAAGTGCAAACCAACTTCTTTCTCACCTCAAAGAGATTTGAAAGTCGCAATATGTCGGAATGCAAAGAAATTCTTGTGTGTTTTTCTACAAGTTTAACTGAAAGCTGCATCTGTTGCATGTCTTTTGTATCATTAATTATTTTTATTTAACACATGACGACTTCTGTATAATCTCAAGGGTGTTTATTTTACATTTTGTTTGTGCTGTGTGGTATTCTGCTGTATAAAAAGTTTGATCTGTGGTCATTAAAGAGAACCATTTGTGTAATCTCAGTACATCAGTGTACTTGCATTTTAGTTTGAATTGGTCTACAGGGGGCCTCAATATCTTTATTTGTATTATAACAGAACGTCTTACAATTACTTTGACTTACGATTGCAAGACTTTAAGAAAGGGTCTGACTCAGCACGGTCGTAAATACGATGCAAAACATTAAAATGATCTATCTAATTGACGTACAAAACTTTCAAAATCATCTATCTAATTGACTGTATGAATAGTGTGTCAGTGCGACATATTGTAAAAAGCTATCAGATTTCCAGACCACCCGTAAACACAGCTGTCAGTTATTGTCTAATAAAGAATCCCACTCAACAGAACAGACAGGCAGCTATGCATTAGCCTCTTAAAGCTGTCAAGATGTCTTACATGATGTGGGAGGAGTTAATTACATACAGCCGCATTCACTTGAGCCCCATATATTTTCCTTTCTTGACTCAAGATTTCTTTTTGTCAGCGAGTACTTAACAATTCTTGCAAAACTGTAGCTTTAAAGTATGACTAATAATGATAATGTCTACAGTAAATTATGTTTAAATTATAATGTAAATACTGCAAATTCAAATGTAGTTATTAGATTATACATGTCAGGTGTGTTATATAGCATAAGATACAATGTAGCACATTAATATAACATAAAAGTCCCCATGAAATCAATAGGCAATTTTTTTTTTCTTTTTCTTTGCTGCGGCTTTTACAAGCATGAATTGGGTAACTACATTGCATATAGATTCATTTTTGCCATGATTATCTTTGTAAATGAATACATGGGTTAACTGTTCAAATTTACACTTAAGATTTACACTGGGGCGGCGCCCCTGTGCGCTCCATAATTAATTTTAATTGATACTACTGTAGTAAAGATCAAGATTATAATTCAGAATATCTGTTAGACACAAACCAACAAACTTTAAGGCACTGCACAATAATAACTGCAATAATTCCAAAAAAGTGAATATTTTATCCTCAGATTTTATGCTGATTGTGATTGATTAAGTGTTTCATCACTTCAAACTGACAAAATAATTTTAGCAGCGCCCAAACATATCCCCAAACTCAATCTTGAATCTCTCAGTTAAACTACTTCGTTCAAATACTGATTATATAAAGAAACTGTGGACACCGAGGTGAGATGAATGATGTTGTTTAGTAACTGTCTTGTTCGCTTCTAAGCTTATTAATGCTCTTAACACCAGTTTGCATGTAAATAAGATATTTGTTTGTTAGAAGCCATTAATCTGCTACACCCGAGCACTGCTGTTGTGCGGCAGAGGAAATCACTGAATCCCTCATTAATAAAATAAAACAAACAGCACGTTCTTAACTTCACATAAAGGGAAAATGCAGTGTTTAAACTGTCGATGCTGATTTTAATGTATTATCTGGGAAGATTTAACTACTGTTTGAATGCATGTGTTCCTGCAACTATCAATACGAGTCAAATATTGAGCCCTGCAACAGGAAGTGAACTCCAAGACCTCCAAAATCCCACAAAATAACAGAAAAAACGCAGCACACTTTAATCTCAGGCTGCTATATATCCCATATAAAATATTTAGTAATTCTCAAATTTACCACACATCTCAGACTTAAGAGGCACCATGTGTTACATTTATGTGATGTTAAAAGTATTTTTCACCTAATGTCTTTAAACCCGTTTGCCATTAGTTATTATTAGTTGCCTTCATTATTGTTTCTGATATATATATATATATATATATATATATATATATATATATATATATATATATATATATATATATATATATATACACTGTAAAAAATTTCCTGTAGAATTTACAGTAACTTACTGGCAGCTGGTTGCCAGCAACTTACTGTAAATTAACATACAGTAAAAATACTGTATACAATTTTACAGTACTATTTAAAGTACTGTATGCATTTTTACAGTACTATTTAAAATACCGTATACCGTTTTACAGTACTATTTAAAATACTGTATACCGTTTTACAGTACTATTTAAAATACTGTATACAAATTTACAGTACTATTTAAAATACTGTATACATTTTACAGTATTGTTTAACATGCTGTAACTGTATTTACAGTATTTTATATTTTCTACTGTAAAATATACAATAATTTTATACTACAATGTATATATTACAATGTGTATTTTACCGTAAAATTTCCTGTGATTCATTTTCCCATTTCTATTTACTACAAAACTGCACAAAATTTAAATGGAGGTGTTAAAACAGCTCTAAGTAAATAACAAAAATAAGCAATGACAACATGTTTTTAAAATTTCTTTTAGTTTTTCAAATACATGAAATCAGATTTTCATATTTTTTGCACACTGAACTTTCAGCTTGCATCACAAACTGTTTTTCTTAAACCTGCAATAACATTTACTCATAGATATCATATTACAGAATTTTAAATCAAGTCATGAACTAACTCAGTCATAATAACAATGTTCAAATACAAAATACTTTCCTGAGTAAAATACAAAACATTTACACACACATATCACAGCATCAATTCATGAACAATACATTCAAATGCAGTCATAAGCAATGTCAAAAACTTATACATTCAAAATATTATTCTGAGTAAATTGTAATTTCTTGCAGCAACAGCTTTTTCAAAGCCAATGTTACATTTACTCACTGTTTCATTTCACAGTATTATCAAATAATACTAGTACAAATTCAGTTATAACTATAGACGGTTTCAGCAGTAACATCATAAACAAGCGGCTGTCGCGGTCCGCATGAACTTCCGATAAACTCCGGTAAGAATAAAAAACAACAAAGTTCTTTAAACGCATTTTATTTATATAACAAGCAAAAAAACAACACATAGATTAGCTCGGAAACCAAAACATTTGTTATTTTCAACGAGGCTTTTGTTCAAGAGATCAGTTTAGCAACTAGTCAGACCATTAAAAAAGCGAAACCGGAAGTAAAGATCGGATCCAGACGTGTGTCATGTGCGTCCGATGAAACCGTCTATAAGAATAATTTAAAAAAAAAACGTAACAAAACCTCTCCTGCATAGACTTATTTTGCTTTTAGAAGCAACAGTAGTAACATGTATACACTGGAGTTTCATATTACAATATTATAAATCAGTGCATGGACAAATTAACTAAAAGAAACCTTTAAGATAAAAAAAGAACTTCACAAACCTCTGGTGAGTTGAGTAGAATGTATTTGCTTTAGTTGCTTAATAGTTTTGCTTAATTCATAAAGTCCTTAATAAAGGTGGATATATACATGATGGTTCAGGCCAGAGTTCTTCCTTTGCACCATCTTCCCACTTCTTTTGCTCACCTGGAAGTTAGAGGAGCACTTGCTGTTGTCGGGGCTGATCCTCACAATAAATCTTTACATAAAAAAAAGAATTAATTAGATCATTTGATGTGTAAGAGAGGGACACTCCACTTTTTTTTTTTAATAGTGCCATTCCTAAACGTTGCTATACGATAATATCCTCATATTGCTCAGGCCCACTGTAATTACCACAAAGGACCAGCAGTTGCTAATAGATGACAAGACTTTGCCACTTCCTGGAATCTAAAATCATATATAAAAGCCCTTATGTCCTTCCTAACCTGTATGCACTTTCTTTAGTGGAAAACAAAAGAAGACATTTTGAAGAATGATTGTTACCAAACAGCTTTGTTGATGGGAGTCAACAAACCAATGAAAGTCAAGGAACTAAACATGTTTGGTAAACAACATTTTTCGGAATATCTTCTTTTGTGTTCCTCTGAAGAAAGAGCATACAGGTTAGGAGGAAGGACATAAAAGTAAGTAAATGATGAGTCTTTCTTCAATATTTACCAAATGTTATAGTATACCGAAAGATGTACTTACCTCTGAATAAACTCCAAAGTAGTGGCTGCTTGCACATGGTACTCGATGTTGAGCACGTAGTAGCAACCAAAGTGAACAGCAAATGCTGAAGAAATGGTAGGTCAATCGCAGGAAATCGGACTTAGCCTTCAATCGGCAGCATACATTTTTTGTTTTGTAGATCTGGATCCTCTGAAAATAATTAATTAATAATAGCGTTTGTTATTTGATTTTGGTGTAAGTAACAACATTTAGATGTTAGAGCTTTTCTCAATAATTTGAAATCTATCATTTTAAAGTGATAGTTCATATGTCCCCAAAATTCTGTCATCATTTACGTATTGTTCTAAGCCTGTATGAGTTGATTCTGTTGTATTTATTAGTACACAAAAGAAGACATGTTAATAATTGATGGTAAGCACAGTTGATGGTACACTCTAAAAAAAACAAACGGTGCTATATAGAACCAAAACTGTTGATTTGAATCGTAACCATAGAAGAACTGTTTTTAGTGCCATATAGCACCGGTGAAGCACCTGTGAAGCACCTGTGTGGAGCCATATAGGGGCCATATAGAGCCACTATAGCACCACATTTGGTTCTACGTGGCACTATGTGGTTCTGCACAGGTGCTTCACCGGTGCTGTATGGCGCTGGGAGCGGTTCTTCTATGATTGCGAGCAAGGAACCACTTTTGGTGCTATATGGCACCGTTTGTTTTTAGAGTGTACCCACTGACTTCCATAGTAAGAAAAACAAATACTGTGGAGGTCAAGGGGTATTGTCAACTATTAGATTACCATCATTTATCAAAATATTATCTTCGCTCAAGAAATTTAACTCATGCAGGTTAAGAACAACACAAGAATAAGGAAATGAGTACAGAACACAATTTTGGGGTGGGGGCCTACCTAAAAAGGCCAATTATCATTTCATTACTCTTGATATTCAAAACTCAAGAAGAATGCTAAAATTTAAGCATAATGCTTTACATTAACAAATCATTAAAGGGATAGTTCGGCCAAAAAATGATATTAATCCCATGATTTACTTACCCCCAAGCTGTCCGAGATGCATATGTTCATCGTTTTTCAGACAAACACATTTTCAGATATTTTAGAATATGTTTTTAGAACTTTCAGTTAATTAAATGTGAAGTTACGGGGTCCACGTCCTTCAAGTCCAAAAAATGTGCGTCCATCCTTCACAAAATATATCCAAGTGGCTCCAGGATGATAAACAAAGGTCTTCTGAGGGTACTTTGTGTGGTGCTGTTGTAGAAATATCCATATTTAAAACTTTATTAACAAAAATAACTACCTTCTGGTAGCGCCACCATCTTAGACTCCTCTGTATTCAGGAGAGAGTATTAGTGTAGTGTACGCACTTTTCTTAGTGACGTATGACAAATTCGGAGGGCGGGGGCACAGAGCAGCAGCAGAGTAACCTCCGTAAGTTGCGTAAAGCTCTGATCTTGAATGCGGACCCGACTAAGATGGCGGCGCTACCGGAAGGTAGTTATTTTTGTTAATAAAATGGATACTTCTGCAACGGCACCGCGCAGATTGCCCTCGGGGGACCTTTGTTTGTCATCCTTGGGCCGTGTGGATTGTTTTGTGGGGGATGGGCGCACTTTTTTTGGACTTGAAGGACGTGGACCCTGTAACTTCACATTTAATTAACTGAAAGATCTAAAACATTTTCTTAAATATCTGAAAATGTGTTTGTCTGAAAAACGATGGACATATGCATCTCGGACAGCTTGGGGGTAAGTAAATCATGGGATTAATATCATTTTTTGGCCCAACTATCCCTTTAATCTTTTTAATGTTCCCAAAGTATGTGTTAAAGAATCTTACCAAGCATGATCAGCCGTGGAGTGGAAGCAAGGGAAAGCGTGGTCTCTACATCTGCCGTCGTTGTTGTGACCTGCACACGCACACACACACACGCACGCACGCACACACACACACTTTTTGTTACTGGCAGTTATATCAATTTAATTCAACGACCCATCGTCAATTATTCCTTGTTAGATGTGCATGTTAGAGAGAAACTGAGAGACTGACTTCAAAATAGCGTTAAACACAAAAGCTCAGTTTGTCGCCTAGCATTTCATATGAACACTCACCTGTACCAAACGCAGTCAAACAAGAAAAAGAGAACCGTTTATGTTAATATGTTGATGGTGAAATGTTCTAAAAAGGGGAAGAAAATAATTAAATATGATTATATGCACAGAAAGTTGCGTTTTCTTCAGTCTTAAACGAGTTTCTACCTCAAAGCTCTCTAACTATCTTGTTCACAACAGTGAGGTAAATTACCGTCAACTGCGTGTTGTTAAGTGTTTAAAAAAAGTGTTTCAAATTAATGAACTAAACCAAAAATATTAAATATGGTAAGAAATCACAAGAAGATTACTTACCTTTGCAGATGGTGAAATGTTCTAAAAAGGAAAATAAATAAATATGATAACTTGCACCGAAAGTTTTGTTGAGTCTTAAAAAGAGTTTTCACCACAAAGCTCTCTCCCTATCTGTTTAGTCACAACAGTCCTAACGTGTGAGGTAAATTACCGTTAACTGCGTGTTGTTAAGTGTTTCAAATTAATTAACCAAATAAAAAATTAAATATGTTAAGAAATCACAGGATTACTCATTTTACTTACCAGCTGTTTAACTTGCAACCATTGTCCTGTGTTCTTTTTTTCTTCGGGCGGGGATATCCGTGCCTTTCTGTAAAGTGTCAGGGTTTCGCGCTCATTTTTTTACTGTATTTCGATTTACTGATGGCTGGTCATAGTGCAAAAGACCGCACTGTACCTTGGCCATACGCACACAAAAAAATAACAGCGTGTAAGGTCCGCGTTCAGTCATGACTCTTCTCAAAAAATAATGTGACATACAAAACTATAACATTGATTCATGATAACATTAAAAACGTTTACATTACGTGTAATAAATAACCGGATAATCTTTTGCAAGTGAGCTGCGGGTTTGTGTACAGGCACGTGATCATCAGCACAGACGTGATTACATCCAGGGCTGTGTCTCAATTCGTTCCCTATAGCTCCCGAGGTGGGGAATCATTATATCGTGTAGTATGCGGGTTCGGCCACTGTCAAGGACCCTCACTTTATATTGGAACACTGTTTCGGTTTCCTGTGTCGTGGCTGCTTACACGCGTTGAGAAAATTCACAGCTGGTATTCATCATCACTCATCAACAACCGGCAAAACCTATCTCTAATTTTTAAACACTTACATTTGTAAATTAATTGGAATATACAAAGCTTTAATGAAGATGATTATATTGTGTTTTGGTAAATAAATCAGCTCTACTTGCACTAATTTAGTTGTTTGATTGTTTTTAGGACTTTGTTTAAGTATTCTGAATTTTACTTTACATTTTAAATCAATATTTAAATACAATAATATTACATTATTTGTATAAGATAGCTTTCTATATTGGATTGTAAGGCTTGACACTCAACATTAACTCAAAGTCCCCTTTAGGCTTAACTATGCAACGACACCAAGCCTTAATCAGAGAGTTAATCCCCAAAAAAACAAATTTGCACCACCTGCCATTAAAATAAAGTATTTTTAATTAACTGTAAATTTTACAGTAAACAGAAAATACAGTATTTTACTGGCACAAAGATTACATTTCCCACAATGCAACATCAAAATACAGCAACATACTGTATAACATGCCCTACGGTAAAATACAGTTCATATTACAGTAAAATACAGTGTAATTTACAGAAATCGTTAACAGTGTATATATATATATATATATATATATATATATATATATATATATATATATATATATATAATCGTATGACGATCCTAGACAAATCCAGGGTGCATTTTCCGTTTATTTTCCGTAATGTCTGCGTGAAAAGGGTTTATGTGTGATGTATGGATTAACCCACTAACACTATGGGGCAGTGTCTCAGAAAAGGTTTAGATTCATCCAGTTAGTTATATTAGGAAATTTAAGTAGTTTTACAAACACACCTTACAAAAATACAATGTTAGTGTGCCACAGTGGCAGAAAAATACATATATGTTAAGATACAGTATGTCAAGTTGTTTTCAAATTAAGCCAACTCAGGCATGTAATTTAGTCTGGGACTAGGATAAAACCTGGAAACAGCCCCTGTATTGTCTTGTTTGTGTGCCAATGAGTGCGTTTTCATGCACAGTCTTACGCCGATTATGCTTAATAAACTGATAACACGTGGCGTCATGTAAACGCGTAAATCGGTTTTCTTTAATCGGGGAAAGCCCAGAAACGGCGTAAGCAAAAACTAATCGGCACAGGTAGTTTTTTGCTCATTAGGCCGATTTTGCGTGGCATGTAAACACCTTAACCGGCTTTCTCACGGTTTTGTCCATGTATGCATGTCTCCGCGTATGAAAGATAAACGTCACACGCTGAAGTAAGCGCAAGTAACGCATACAAGTTTCTGCTCGACTAAAGCAGTTGGCAGAGAAACTGTTAAAATAGCAGCTCATGTTACATTTACAGGGTCTGCAGACACGAGAAGAGATACAACAGTACAGCTTAAGACAGATATGCCGTTGACTTTTTGAATGACTATTGTGTACTATAGGTGGTGACGTCACTGCCTGCGAGAAAACTGATAATTCTGCAAGTCCCATGTAAACGCAGTTGTCTGCATAGCCGGCTAATTGATTGCATGTAAACGCATGAAAACAGTTTTCTGTAATAAGCAGATTTTTGATAGTTATCCGCTTATGCTGTGCTTGTAAACGTACTCACTGTTGATGATACAATATGTGTGGCAAATTGAGTTCACAATCACACAGGCAAAGATGAATAATCCTAAAACGGTTTTGTGACTTTGTGAGTAATGGTGTTATAAAGTGTTATAAATAAATTTCTAATTTTTTCTAAAATGATCTCATTTCATTTGATTTACAAGCAGTCACCAGACATGTCTGTTTAGCTTCTGCTGTTGTCATATCAATCTAATATTATGTACCTAAAATCAAACTTTCTGAACAAACTTGCAAAAAAATGTGTTCTGTTTCTTATTCTCCTTTATAACAAGAATCTTGAAGGAGCCAAAAAATCTAATTATGACTTTTGTGTTTGATACACACTAAGTTCAAAGGTATTTTGAGCATCTCGAAACTTCTCCAAATATTTATACGTACAGACAGCCGAGTAGACAGCAAGAGATTAAAAACCATTTGGCATTACTAATGAAACATCGAAGAAACAAAAACAGAACTACATGTGTGAGCCAAGAAATGTCAAGATAGATTATACGACCCATACCCAAAACAATGCTGTACGTATTTTAGCATTTTACGGGTACACCTTGGAACTGAACTTTCTGTTTAAATCATATGTATAATATTTGGAACGTATCATAAAACATATTAAGCTGATATAAAACAAAATAACATTTTTTTGTAGAATGTTCAATTTGGTGTGCTAGATTTATACAATGCTGATTCACTTCTTTAACTCTGTTCTGTATTCTCTCTCTTTCTCTCTCACTCAGCTACAGCAGTATCTTATTTTGTTTTGTGAACATTACGATCGGTGCTTTCAAGTTCATGCAGGGTTGCGCAGACCGATCGGCGAGGTTGGCCGCTTTCATCATAAAATGATACAGAAGATGATAATTATTCATGCTTATGTGTTAATAATGCATAATAAAAAATAAAAAAACATATAATACTAGGGGTGTCAACAATAATCGATTCGGTGATGCATCGCAATGCGCGCATGCACGATTCAGCATCGATGCAGCAAAGTGCCATAATCGATTATGTCACCGTTTATTTTCTGGCCTCGAGTGGACAATAAAGTTGTGAAGTTTCAATTACTTCCAGGTGCATAACAACAACAATCAAGATGGCTGAGGCAGAGAGAGATGACCGCGATAGACGAGTAAATAAAAACGCACCATTTTCCATGGAAAGCGGACATATGGGCACATTTTGGATTCTACGAAGTTAATGGGAAACTAGACAAGACTTACGCTGTGTGTAAAATTCTCATCTCAGGTATATAATTGTCATTGTCTTAAAGATGCTCAGCTTCCGTTTTAGTTGAGAATAGTTGCACTTGACTTTACTACTTGACTGATAAAAAATTTGCCTTGTTGTGTACAGTAGAATTCTGATGCTCAAGTGCCAAGCAAATCCAGCCACAAAAGTGGATAGCACCTTCTTGGATGGTGCACGGGACTGGAAAATGCAAGTGGACCTAGATCGGCAACTCAAGTTTCCACCTGAGATTTTAAACACCAAGCTCAGGCCAGATCTTGTTTTGTGGTCAACTTCAAAGAAGTCCCTGTTAATCGTGGAACTGACTGTACCATGGGAAGCTGCAGTGGGAGAAGCGTACGAACGTAAAAAGCTGAAGTACACCGATATAGCTAGTGAGGCAAAACAACGAGGCTGGCATACACAGGTACTTCCGATAGAGGTTGGTTGCAGAGGATTTGTGGCTACATCCATAGTCAGGCTTCTGAAGGGGGTAGGAGTTCGGGGGAAGGCCTTCAGGAAAGCCATCAGAGCGCTGTCAGAGGCAGCAGAGCGAAGCAGCAGGTGGATCTGGATAAAGAGGAAGGACCCCAACTGGCCTGCAAAGAACAATAAGGAGGGGTAAAAGCAGAAGGGGGCTCACCTGGGACGCCAGGTGGTGCCGTTAAGCCTTCTGGAGGTGTCGTGGGCCTATTAACGAAACACCAATGAAGGAGGGTGCCCACCTGAAGACCCTGATGAAGTTCTTACCCCTCTCCCACGAATTAGAAAGTGCTGATTACTAGGGATAGTAACATCTAGTCCTATGAGCTGAACTGATAACTTGGAGAAATCCAATGACTGCTGTGAAAAGTGCAGCTGACGACTAAGGAAAGACTATGTGACGGCGTGGAAAGACAGCTGACAGGAGGAAAAGACCCCAACGGGGCTGTCATGGACTAGCTATCCATGACGGCAGGCTCTGTCACCATGAAAAGTGAATAGGAGTCACCCCTCATGGCTACAAAAAGTCCAAAGAGGAAAATACCCCTTGAGTCTGCGAGAGCGGGGGCGGAAGATGACTCGTCAACTGACTACACGGTAACAGACCTTGGAAAGAACATGACAACGAGAAAGCGAATAAGCAGCACAGCACTAACAACATCAGTTGCAAAACAAGAACTTCAAACTTGCAACTGTGGCTGGTCCAAAATAACATCTACCAGAGGCCTTAAAATACATCAAGGGAGAATGAAATGCATGAAGGAGGCAAGGTCGGGACCTCGCATTGACCATTATCCTTTGGGAGAAAGGTCAAGTCAGGCGAGTGAAGCTCAGCGGCCGGAATCAACCCACAGTCCAATGAGCATCAGTACCCCAATGGCTGAGAGTAATTCAAGCACCACATCTGAGAACCTGGGACAAAACCAGTCACAGTCTGTTATTGAGAAGAAGATGCAAGGCCGAAGACCCCAAATAAAGTGGCCAAAGTCCAGCATCAAAAATGAGTGGGCAACAGTTGATGCAGACCTATGCGCGATCCTGGAAGGAATACGAGGAACAGTGGAGAAGAAACTAGAGAGAATGAGTGATCTGATCTATTTCTATGGGGCAGAAAGATTTGGAACAAAAGAGCAAAGGAAGGAAACACCAACCCCTCCCAAGTCTAGAAGGCAACAGGAAATTGAGCACCTTATCAAAGAGAGGAGGGATCTGAGTAAACAATGGAAGATATCATCCCGGAAAGAGAGAAAAGGCATTGACCTCCTGCAAGTAGAGCTAAAGGAGCACCTGGAAAGACTGCGGAGAGCAGAAAACCTCCGAACTAAACGTAAGAAAAAGGAGAAGACAAGAACATCCTTTTACAAGGATCCCTTCAAATTCGTAAAAGGGCTTTTTACAAGGGAAAAGAGCGGATCTCTTAAGGTACCAAAGAAGGAGCTGGAACAACACCTGAAGGCGACACACTCGGATGAGCAAAGATTTGAGAAAAGGGAGATCCCATCAGACATGCCACCAATTTCCCAACCAGATCACCAATTTGATGACAGTCCTCCAAAATGGACGGAGATTGACAACATAGTAAGGAAGGCAAGAACAGCATCTGCACCAGGACCAAACGGAGTACCTTATCGGTTGTATAAGAATACCCCAGGTGTTTTGCGGTTTCTGTGGAGGCTAATGAAGGTGACATGGAAGAAACAAAACATCCCAAAAACATGGCGAAGAGCAGGGGGAGTAGTAATTCCCAAGGAGAAGGATGCCTCAAACATCGACCAATTTCGACAAATCAATCTGCTGAATGTTGAAGGCAAGATCTTCTTTAGCATTGTTGCTCAAAGAATGAATACTTACTTGAAACAGAACAACTTGATTGACACGTCGATACAGAAAGCAGGGGTGCCAGGTTTCTCAGGATGCCTTGAACACACAAGCATGATTTGGCATCAAATACAATCTGCAAAAAGGGAAGGAAGGGACCTGCATGTTTTATTCCTTGACCTGGCCAATGCTTTTGGATCTGTCCCCCATTCGATCATATGGGCAGCATTCGACTTCTTTCATGTGCCTGAAACTATCACAAATCTGGTTAGGAACTACTTTAAAGATCTGCAATTCTGCATAACAACCGCAGACTACACAACATCATGGCAATTATTGGAAGTGGGTATAAGGCAGGGTGCACCATATCCCCTTTAGCCTTCACCATGGCAATGGAAGTGATCATCAGGGCATCTAAATGGGTAGTTGGAGGGGAGCGTCGGCAGGATGGACAGCGGCTACCTCCGATTCGTGCCTATATGGATGATATGACCACCTTGACCTCAACCATCGCCTGTACCAAGCGCCTGTTAGCAAAGCTTCACTCCAACATTACATGGGCAAGGATGAAGTTGAAACCCAATAAATCTAGGAGCATATCCATTATCAAAGGAAAGCTTACCGACCATAGGTTCAACATCAATGAAACACCCATTCCATTGGTATCAGAGCAGCCGGTCAAGAGCCTAGGACGGTGGTACAATGCAAGTCTTAAAGATGCAGAGCAGTGTGACCAGCTGAGGGAAGAAGCCCTCAAAGGCCTTGTCAGTATTGACAAGACTTTGCTTCCGGGAAAGCTGAAACTGTGGTGTCTGCAGTTTGGGTTACTCCCCCGCCTAATGTGGCCTCTAACGGTGTACGAGTTTCCTATTTCCAAAGTTGAGAAGCTGGAGAGAACAATAAGTGCATACATCAAGAAATGGCTTGGACTCCCGCAATGTCTCAGTAACATCGGGTTGTATGGAAACGGTGCACTGGAACTGCCTATCTCTAGCCTCACAGAAGAATACAAATGCACCAAAGTGAGACTAAGCATGACCCTGGCAGAGTCTCAAGATGCAGCCATACGAACAGCTCCTCCAAAACTCATAACTGGGAGGAAATGGACCCCAGCTGAGGCTGTAGAGCAAGCACAATTTGCTCTCAGACATGGAGACGTAGTGGGACAGGTGCAGCAAGGAAAAGGTGGGCTTGGACTTGGG
The DNA here is from genome assembly GCF_027580225.2 of Misgurnus anguillicaudatus. Taxonomy (NCBI): domain Eukaryota; kingdom Metazoa; phylum Chordata; class Actinopteri; order Cypriniformes; family Cobitidae; genus Misgurnus; species Misgurnus anguillicaudatus. Next base: position 14,589,964 of record NC_073339.2, on the reverse strand, counting down.
ACTTGTCGACCTACATGGCACAAGGCAACATCTGCAGAGAGGAGAAAGCTGGTAGTTGCTGAGATCCGGCATCAACAGGAAGCAGAGAGATGCACAAAGGCGGTGGCACAAGCCAAGCAGGGCCAGTGGACTACCTGGGAAAACCTGGAGCCCCATAAGATCACGTGGAGAGATATCTGGGAGATGGAAGGAAGCCAAATAAGCTTCCTCATTAGGGCCACCTACGATGTTCTTCCTACACCTAAGAATCTGAACCAGTGGTTTGGAAATGATCCAGCATGCCCTCTCTGCCAAACCCCAGCAAATCTCAGGCACATCCTCACCGGCTGCAAAACCAGTCTGTCCCAAGGGCGTTACACCTGGAGGCATAACCAAGTCCTACGCCAACTGGCAGTCATTCTGGAAAGAAGACGATCCTCCGTTAATGCCCTCCCTCAACCATCAGCTAAACACTCATTCAGTATCCCCTTCGTGAGAGCAGGGCAGTGCCAAGCAAATCCAGCCACAAAAGTGGATAGCACCTTCTTGGATGGTGCACGGGACTGGAAAATGCAAGTGGACCTAGATCGGCAACTCAAGTTTCCACCTGAGATTTTAAACACCAAGCTCAGGCCAGATCTTGTTTTGTGGTCAACTTCAAAGAAGTCCCTGTTAATCGTGGAACTGACTGTACCATGGGAAGCTGCAGTGGGAGAAGCGTACGAACGTAAAAAGCTGAAGTACACCGATATAGCTAGTGAGGCAAAACAACGAGGCTGGCATACACAGGTACTTCCGATAGAGGTTGGTTGCAGAGGATTTGTGGCTACATCCATAGTCAGGCTTCTGAAGGGGGTAGGAGTTCGGGGGAAGGCCTTCAGGAAAGCCATCAGAGCGCTGTCAGAGGCAGCAGAGCGAAGCAGCAGGTGGATCTGGATAAAGAGGAAGGACCCCAACTGGCCTGCAAAGAACAATAAGGAGGGGTAAAAGCAGAAGGGGGCTCACCTGGGACGCCATGTGGTGCCGTTAAGCCTTCTGGAGGTGTCGTGGGCCTATTAACGAAACACCAATGAAGGAGGGTGCCCACCTGAAGACCCTGATGAAGTTCTTACCCCTCTCCCACGAATTAGAAAGTGCTGATTACTAGGGATAGTAACATCTAGTCCTATGAGCTGAACTGATGCATCGCAATGCATCGTATAATTGAATCGAATTGAATTGACCTGGTGAATCGTAATTGAATCGAATTGTGAGGGCAGTGCCAATGCACACCCCTATATAATACTGCTTATAAAAATAAATCAGAATAATACAGGCATTTCAGAATAAACATCTTTTTTCATCTTTTCCAAACCAACTAATGGACAGATTTAAAATAACAGGAGAATTACAATCCTTAATTTTCAATATGTTAGAATATGATTTGTCACTTCTTTCCCATAATTGCATTCAAAAAGTGATGAAATACACAAAATGTAGCCTGTATATCAAGTTTGCATGCTCCAGGTAAAATGGCTTTGGTGATTTTTTAAGGACTATGCTTTTGCCAACTTCTACCTTTAAAACTCTACATTTATTATGCACAAAATAAGTCTGCAGGACTACAGTCCTCTGCTTCACATCAGTACGGACGTTCTGTACCGAGACACAAAGACACAAACAGGGCAGTGATGCTGCAGTTTTCCCAACATGATCTCACAAAGTTCCGTGGGATAGTCCGTGGCATTCTCACGGATCTCCGCATTTTTCCGTGGCCCTGCTACGGACTGTCTTTTTCAGTGGCATTTTCTCACGGATTGGTTACTCAACTGCTTTTTACTATTTTCAAACCATTTTCGCTTCGGTTTACACTTTAACTATTGGTTTATACTATTTTTTCTGATTTATTCTTTTATATTTTCTAAACTTAAAACAACTGTCGCCTGGTGTTGGGGTTAGAGTTGGGTTTGGGTAGGGATGTCATTTCATGTAAATCTAACCCTAAACCGAAGCGAAAATGGCAAGAAAACAGGACAAAACAGCTGAGCAGCAACAGTTGAGGAATGCCACGGAAAAAGACAGTCCGCAGCAGGGCCACGGAAAAACGCGGAGATCCGTGAGAACGCCACGGAAAAATGAGCACAAAATTCCGTGACTATGCCACGGAAATTCGTGAGATCAGGTTGAGTTCAGGGGCGGCGTTTGCGTATGGCAGGGTATGGCAGTTGCCATACCCTAGCATTCAGACAAAACACCAGAAATCAACAGGTTATAATGATGCTCATTAAAGATCATTTTAAATATTTTCAGTAGAACATATCTGAACATTGGTACATCACTAATATGGATAATTTACACGTGTGCTCGACTTCATGCTATAATATAGGAACCGACATGCGGATGACATCAAGGTGCCGCGAGAGCGGTTTGAAAGCAAACTCTTCCGATGATGTCTCGCCTCACCCTTGCGGTACTTTGATGTCATCAGCCTGTCATTCTTGCTTGCAGTGCAGCTTTTAGTCCTTGCAGGAGGTTTCATGATGACCGCTGTTGTTATAATCTTTATTTTCGCAAGTAAACTCCTTTTTTTGTTTTAACATTCAAACAGACTCACGGTTCTCCCCCACACTCGCGCATTCATATTGCATACATTATTCCAGAAGTAAAATGATTTGTTCTCTGTGGATAAATAAACATGTTCTCTTACACTGGGAAATTGTTGCGCAGTCGAAGTGTATTAATTATTTGCGCGCGTTTTTGAATATGGTGACTTGTGGAATAAAAACTGCACGACGACAAAAGGTAAGACTTGTTTTTGCATTTAGCCCTGTTTTACTAAGAGTTTTATTTAGTGTTTTAGTCTTAGTTGGTTAGCTGGCTGGGTTAACAACGTGTGCTCTATCACATCATTAAAAGTCTTTATTGTGTTTAGTGTTTATTGGCGGCTGTCATGACAAGATTTGTGAAGGGATGTTACAGTATGTTTTGATATTATATTGTTTTAGTTTATCTGTTGCTGGAGTTGCACTTAGTTAAGAATGACAACATTTGAAAAGCATTTTAAACAAACATGATTTCTATTTTTGCTTTTCAATTGTATATTGCTTTCGTATTGTAGTCAGTAAGTGTACATCCGTGCAATCATATGATTTTGTACAGGTTGGTGGAGTATGTACACATATGGATATAATGTGGTTTCATAGATTCGTTATTTGAAAGGTCTTCTTGTACGAAATTTTTTTGCCATACCCTAGGTTTTCGTGAAACGCCGCCACTGGTTGAGTTTTCCAGGTAAGAACTCTGGCCCTGGGACCCACAGCACTCCACATTTTGTATGTTTCCTTCATTATCATATCTGATTCAAATGATCAGTTTATTAGCAAAAAAGATCATGAACTCAATCTGAATGTGTCAGATGGCATACAAATTGCAGCAGGCCCCCAGAATTCAGAACCATGCATTCAACCCTAAGGGAAAACTGCATGAAGCTAGATGATCTGAGTCCCCTTTGATTTTCTATTTGCTTTTATGTGACAAAGTTGTGTGAAATGACCCACTGTGAAAGCTCTCAGCATGGAGTTAAGACAACTACTTCTGTCAACTATAAACTATTTATGTATGTGTGTGTGGGGGGTATATGTGGTTTACGGGGACATGCATCGTGTATAATAACATGTCTACTATGGTATAGCTATGGTTTACGGGGACACAGGAAGTGTCCCCATAAACTAAGAAGCTAAAAAACTTTTTTTGTGACATTGGGGTTAGGGACTGGGGTAGGTAAGGGGAATAGAACAGAGTAAAAAAATTCCGTAAAAATTACAATGTTATTGCAGCTGGATTGCCGGTTATTTACCGTAGATTTAAATTTATGTTATTCACTGGCAAGAGTTTAATTGTTCAAAGTTAAATAAATTTTAAATATTAACAAGTCTTTATCTTTACAGAATAAAACTATACAATAACAGCCTCATGCAAAGCATTCTGGGAAGCAGAAATCATCATCAACCTTTTTCTGTTTTTTGCTTCAGATTTTGTTTGCCAGAATGTTTTGCTTGATGCTGTTTTTTAGTTTTACTCTGTAAAGACAAAGACTTGTAAATGCCTAATGTTCATTTAACTTTGAACAAAATGTTGCCAGTAAATTACATAAATTTAAATCTACAGCTGAGTTCAGCTGCAATAACACTGTAATTTTTATGGAATTTTTTCAGTTAATATAACAGTTTGTACAGTAGAAAGTGCATTGTGTTTATGGAAATGGCCCTGGAAACCACATATGCCAACGTGTGTGTGTGTGTGTGTGTGTGTGTGTGTGTGTGTGTGTGTGTGTCTGTGTGAGTCTGTGTGTGTGTCTGTGTGTGTGTCCGACTGTGAGTAGTGTGTATTAGTGTCTGTTAGTGAGTGTGGGTGTGTGTGTGTGTGTTTGTGTGTGTGTGTGTGTGTGTCTGTGTGTCTGTGTGTCTGTGTGTTTGTGTCCGCGTGTGCGCGTGTTTGTGTGTGTGTGTGTGTGTGTGTGTGTGTGTGTTTGTGTGTGTGTGTGTTTGTGTCTGTGTGTGTTTGTGTCTGCGTGTGCGTGTGTGTTGCCTTTTTGGTAGTTAAAAAAATCAAAGATGTATATATATTTATATATATATATATATATATATATATATATATATATATATACTGTATATATATTGACTAATAATAATGATGATGATGTGATATTTATATAGCACCTTTCCAGAGCTCAAGGTGGATTTACTTTGCAATGAAATAGAAAATGGAGGTACAATTTAACAATAAATGGTAGATTAAAAATGGAACGATAGTTCGATAGAACAGAGGAATCAAGGTTGGTTTTACTACAGCCATTTTGAGTGACACAGGAAATGATGCAGAGGTGAGAGAGGCAATAGTGATATGCGAGATAGGTGCAGAAATAACATAGTGGCTCAGTTTCAAAGAGAAGTAGGGGCAGGGTCCAGACAGCAGGTTAATGAGTTGACTTTCAAAATTAACTCAGAGACAGATGATGAAGTAGTTAGAGAGAAGCTGGACAGGGACTGACCTGGGCCCGGTTTTTCAAAAGGTTTAATCTGGATAAAATTGATCCGGATTTAGTAATCTTTTTTTTGCGATCCGTGATCACGTAATCCAGCTTACGTTTGAGCCAGTTTTTCAAAGCAACATCGGATTGGATCAATCTGATCCGGATAGGAACTTTTCAGGATCACCAAATCTGGATAACCAGTGCTCAAACAGGATCAATATAAATGGGGTCAATATAAATTTATTTTTATTTGAAATGAAAACACACATTTTAAAAAAATTATAAAAACAAGAACAACCACACACCATCCTCTACCAGCAGTCCGCTCATCTGAGACCTACAACACAAACACTGAATATATATATATATATATATATATATATATATATATATATATATATATATATGTATGTATATATCAATTAGTGACAGAATAAAATGTATTGTTTTTGATCAATTTTGACAGCTGTTTGTGGATTATTTTATGGGGCCAAACTCTTTCTACTTTGCTGTAGGCCTATACTGAAATGCTGAATACGTTAAAGCCTACCTAATCACTGTATCCTGATGGATGAACAAATAAAATTAAAACCTTATGAATAAATAGGATATCTTGTAAGATACTGCATGATCCAAATAGTATTATTTGATACATTTTTTAAGTTTTAATTACATTTTGGCAATGAAATCTACGCTGAATCCACCCTTCTGATGGGATCAGTTTAATCCAGATTTTTTTGGATCAAAGTGATCCAAATGCTACAAAAAAGTTCTGAAAAACCCAAACTAAAGGTTTGATCTGGATCAAAACCAAGATTGGATTACGTGATCTAATCCGATTATGTAATCCGTTTTTTCCTTTGAAAAACCCATTTTCAAGATTTGATCCAATCCGTTATCCAAAATCCTAGTGGATTACTTTTGAAAAACCGGCCCCAGGGGATTAGGATTAAGATAAGGCTTAATAGTCTTATTAGGTAAGCACTGGTGGAGTGCATCTGTCTTATCTAGCAAAACTTCGTGAAAGAACAGCAGAGTTTATCAGAAGCTAACACATCATGAGGTTTAGTGAACTTATTTTTTTTATTTAACGAATTGAGTATAAAACAGATTTGTAATTATTTAGGTCAGGGATCTCCAACCTTTTGTGAGCAGGGGCTACCACAATGGGTAAAATTATTCAGAGGGCTCCTTTTTTAATATAGTCTACTCAAAACCTTTTTATTTTACTTGTTGATATTTTTATCATTGTTTAAAATGTTAACATACATAAAAGAAGCCAAGCTAATATAAAAATACACTGTAAAAAATTAGCTGTAATTATGCAGCTGGTTGCCAGTAACTTACTGTAGAAGAAAAAGGCTGAAAAGGTTTCATGCTCATTTAACTTTGAACAAACTGTTGACAGTAAATAACATAAATGTAAAATCTACAGTAATTTACTGGCAGCTAGTTGCCAGTAATACCCAGTAATACTGTAATTTCTACAGAATTTTTTTACAGTGTATATAATTAATAAATATTAAAATTAAAGCTATTTATAGAATGTGTTTGGCGGGCAACTCACATACTCGCAACACCTGCGGACACCATGCTGAAGACCACTGATTTAGATGTTTAACGAAAGCAAGGTGATGAACAGTAAGACGGGTATATGTTCACATTCTTAGATAAAAAGGTACAAAAGTTGTGACTGGGATGGTACCTTTTAAAAAGGTTCTATTTCAATGCTTTTGTACCTTCTTGTACTGTTTTTCTAAGAGTGTACGAAGTCGGTTCTTGGATTAAGAACCATATACAACATATCTCTCTGATGAAGCCAATACAGAAGTGACTTACTGTCAACTGCAATTCATCGACTGGCCGCTATAGACTGGCTCCAAAAGCGAGTCAATTCCCATAAACCACCATGTTAAAAATGCCCAACTTTACAGTAGAAAATAATATGTTTACAGCCTGGTACAAAAAGTGTTCTGGTCTGTATCGCTAATTTTGCCCTTCATGACAACTGTGAGGGGTGTGATTTTTTTTTGTAACTCATCAGTTTTAAATTATATTAAGCCTTAAACTTCTGCATAATTAATTCTTTCGCCGCCACCGTTTTTTAAAAAAGTTGCCAGCCAGCGCCAGCGTTTTTCATGATTTTCACAAAAGTTTAATGCCTTCCAGAAAATGTTCTTCTTTAAATATATAAACATACAATATACCAAATGAAAGAACAGACCCTCTGCTTTCAAACAAAACTTTCAAACGTTTCATCCTACCTTCAGAAGGTTCTTTTGTAATCAGATTTTGAATATGGGTAGGTTTATGCAAAAACACCACATTTTGAGCAAAAAGCTGAGATAATTCCATTTTTGTGACTTTTTTGTTGTTGTGAGATCCCATTCAGAGCGATCTTTAAAACAGACACGGACATGCAGCCGCTTGCCATAGGGCAATACTTCCTGGTTTAAAAAGTTGCGGAAATAATAGCGGTATTGAGGAAAGCCGGAAATACTCGTCATTGGCAGAGAAGCGTTTTCTCTTGATTGACGAGATATCTCGTCAATGGCGGCAAAAGAGTTAAGGGCGTGGCCACTTGAGTGAGGGGTGAATGACCACTGCTGTCACTACTGTCGAGCTAGGCGGGCGTGGTTTCAGCAACCTGACACCTTAGCTTCAACCACGTCCCGCCTACTTTAAGCTTCAAAAACAATCTTCACAAACCAATGGGTGACGTCACGGACACTCCGTCCATATTTTTTTTACAGTCTATGTGTGTGACACTCAAGTGCCGTTCATGATCATCTTACAAATACTGTCTGCATGAACTAACTGAAGTAAACCTCTTTAAAAATCTTGCAATAGCTGTGAATAGTGGCAATGATGAAAATATTGTAAAATAAAAACAATTTCAAATTCACAACTGAATCCTATAAAAATTGGCAAAATGTTTTTTAATAAAAGTCCAACGAAGTTGCAATTAATCTCAATTTATGTGAGTAACCAGAACCTTACATGCAAAACACATATGAGCAACACAGAAACTGACAGCTTTCAGTGAAAATGAGAATCATCTCTTTAAAAAAAATACCACTCTGTTAACCCAGTGAAAATAAATGAGTTGTCATGGTTCCCCAGAACACCAGAAGGATGTCAGACTGACCATACAACTAAATCGTCTGACAGTATGTTCCCCGTAAAGGTAAATACCATTTATGATGTCATGACCTCAAAGACAAGACCCATCTCAAAAGGTCTGCCTTACTCGCCGTGTGTCTGCTGCTATTTTAAAAATAAAATAAATAATATTCACTTTCATCTTAAACCACATAGAAAGATCGTAATTCCCACCACAGCAGTGGAGGTTACAATTCTGACCACACTGTGACCTTGATCAAAGGTCATCATACAAGCCAGTAATGGGAGATTCATCATTCTGCTCAGATGAGAAGCCTTTCACAATGTTATGCTGTGTGTCTTAAATGTGGTTTAAAATGTATGGCAAAAATGCTATTTTATGTTATTTACGTGTTTGACACATAACTTGTGTTTTATAATTAACATATGACACACAACATAAACAAACGTAGTTTGATTTTATTGATGTCAATGGCATGTCTACTGCACACAGTTTTACCAAATATAGTTCCCCTCTGGGTGTTATACATTATACCCTATGTTTGTGAAACCTGTGATATAACTCCCTCTGGACCGGGATTAGACTTTGCCTGCCACCCTACCATGTTCTCACAGCTCAGATTGATTTTAGATCAGGGCTCTGGAGTGCTGAGTCTCTAGGCACCATCTCTTTGGTATAATCCGGTAGCACTTGTAAACTCAATGGGACTGCTTGAAACCTACAGTAAAGGAAACATTTCATTTAGGGCTAAATGTCTTCTGCTATTGTTGTTCCATTTAAGTTCCACTCTGAAAACTAAAGGGGTGTCCAATTGCGCTCCTGGAGGGCAGGTGTCCTGCAGAGTTTAGCTTCAACTTGCCTCAACATTCCTGAAATGGTGTTTCTATTATTCCTAGCAAGACCTTAATTAGCTGCTTCAGGTGTGTTTGATTAAGGTTAGAACTGAACTCTGCAGGACCCCCGGGGGGAACGGTTAGACCAGCTGTGCGTAAGTTACAATTTAGCATAGGTTTGATGTAAGGGTGCACCAAGTCACAATTTACGCACTACAATTTTTTTGCATTGCACCATTAAACTTAAAGTGAAACTCTACATACAAACTTAATTTGGAGTAACGATTGGAATAAAATAGCTGACTGAACTAAACCAATAAGCTCTTGTTTTACTCATAAAGGCCAATTCACATTGATCCAACAAATGTGTCTGTTGGAGTCTGTTGGGTCAGTGTGAAACCCCTGTTGGAAGTTGTTCGATCAAATTACAGTAAATGAGACATTAGAATGTTGGAGTTTGTTGTAGTTGGTTGAATTGGCATTAAAGTCAACACACATTTGCGGTCCATTTTAAACAATAAACTGACACAAAAGGTGTTTCTCAATGTCAATGAAGTATCCTTGACATTGACAAACAGCTAAAGACATTAATCATTCGACACACAACATTGTAACCCACACTTGTAAACACTGGGGGCTAGTTTCGCATACGTCATCCGTGACCTCTTGACGTGATGACGTATCACGTGAGGTCGCGCTGGCGCGTCAAAGGTCCGGAAGTTGTGGTTCAAAAATGCATATTCTTTTCCAAAAATGACAATCATTTCACTAGATAAGACCCTTATGCCTCGTTTGAGATTGAGTCCTTTGAAACTGCAATTTTAAACTGAATTGAAACTAATAAGTATTGCCCTGCTAAAAAAACAAGCAGCAGGACCAGCATATGTTGTGTTTTGGTGCTGGTTTGCTAGTGAACACCAGCTAAACCGGCATCAAACCAGCATTAGCACCAGCATCCCATGCTGGTCATACCAGCATATGTTGTGTTCTGGTGCTGGTATGCTGGTGACCACCAGCTAAACCATTATAGACCAGCATAATTCCCATGCTGGTCCATGCTGGTTTGATGCTGTTTTTTTCAGCAGGGTGGGGTCCATTAAAGTCCCTTGAAATTAGAAAAATCCTGGAATGTTTTCCTCAAAAAACATAATTTCTTCTTGACTGAACAAAGAAAGACATCAACATTTTGGATGACATGGTGGTGAGTAAATTATCTGGATTTTTTTAAGAAAATGGACTAATCCTTTTAGACCTTTATATACATGACATATCTTAAGAGAGAGAGGAAATTATGGGAATAAATTCCCTTGTTAGCAAACCCTTCAACATGAATACATCATTAAAGTGCAAATCTTTGTGCATCAGTCATGTTGTGCATGTCAAATAAAATCATAGTCTATGTAGCCTATTGTATATTCAGCATATACATATACATACACAATTTTTTTTAAAATATATATTTGGGTAAATATTGGACAGAACACGTGCTGATTTAAAAATTACCCCTACTGTATGTTGGATTAAAAATGACCCAATGTTGGGTTGTTATTATGCAACCATGGGTTATAATAACCCAGCAGTTGGGTCAATTTTTACCCAGCAGTGTGTTTGGTGCAATATTTCCCCAACAGGGCTTAAAAATAACGCAACCATTTTTAGAGTGTATATAATAACACAACTAAATTGACCTCTGAAACAGATACCTTGTCGAAAATAAAAAAGTGGTTTCCCAAAGGTGAGTGGAGACCGCGAGAAGGGACCACTATCATGCCAAAAGAGGTTTAGCAGCTAGGCTTAACTGGTTACTTATTTCACTTGTTATCAGAAATAATCTACTTTACAGCGACTCTGTTGTTGCTGATACTTTGCGGAGGTCTACCGGAAGTTTAGTTTGGGCCACAAACGTTGTTTGTCAATGTTGTTGCTGCTGAAACCGTCTATATGAAGGTCAGATGTCCACGCTTTTAGAAAGTCGTACCTTTTTGTTACTGGGACGCTACCTTTTAAAAAGGTCCTACTGTACTACAGTATGTACCATTTAGGTACAGATATGTACCTTTAAGGTACCACTTTGTACCTATAAAGTACCAGGTGTACCTTAGAGGCACCTATATGTAACTTTTAGGTCCAAAAGTGTACTTTTTAAAAAGTGTACCTTTTTTTCTGAGAGTACACTATAAAGCAAGCATTTCATTTTAAAGGGCTTTCATTCAGTTTTCTTATTACTGTACCATACACCTGCATTTTAATCACAATACCTTGTCGTTATTTTTAAAGCTATTAGCTGTTGTCATCCGCAGTGATAAGAATGCAAAACAATAGAAAAGGCTTTAAAGTATTTAGGTTCCTTCCAAATATGAATTATTTATTTTGTGGAATTTATAAGCTGTTTATGATTGACAGTTTATTGCTGTTTCTGTGGCAAGCAGGCTGGTTCTGTTAAATTGCATTACTTTAATATATCACATTAAATCCATTACAGAAATTGATTTAGACAAAAAATACAATTTTGAATCCTAATGCTGGTCTTAACATCAATGTTCATGTTATATTGTACCATGTAACTACATCAGTGCTGAGTAAAACGAACAAACATGAACCTTATGTGTAATTACTTGTACTTTGTGCAGCTGCTTGTAATTACACATATTTACACATAAGGTTATTGTAATGAATTGTAATAAAATGTACACATGGACATTGTAATTAAAGTGATAATGTAATTTATAGAAAATGTTTCGTACTCTTTTAAACTATGTTTGCGACTAAAATGGTTAATTTCCTGTATATCTGGAACATATTTTTCTATTAGGCTTAATGATAATTAGTAGCCCATTAATCTGATTCCGAATCATTTTTGCCTTAAGCTTTATAAGCAGCAGTGCACATGCTGAACAAGAAATTACTAAATTATGTAACATCCTGCTGTTAATGAGTAGCGATTATAAAATGTATGGAATATAATGCAGTCTTTTCTGCTTTTGTACACTTTTGTAACATTTTCATAATATTGAATAAGATATAACACCTCATTTACATTACATTTATTCACTTACCATTGCACACTTGGTAAAAAAATAAATCTAAGGTGAATAAAAGTTGTATTCATGTGGCAACATGTGAGGCTTGACTTTTGTGTGTGGTACGACTTTGCTCTTTTCAAAATATTTTTTTCCTCTGTCAGCAAATCTCTGTGGTCTCGGAGGTTGTGCAGAACAAAAGGGTTTCTATTACCTCGCTTACAGTGCTTCCAAATTTCACAATTAAACGCAAGAAAGCATATTAATGTCCATTATAGCGGATCTGATTATGCTGTATAATTATCACAAAATTATCTTAATTAGAGGTCACACCCACTCTACAGCAGACCACCATGAGAGAAACGTTGCAGTGTAATGGAGGAACACTCGGTTGCTTTTCCAGCATAAGATTAGTTACAGCAATGCAAGCAAAAGCTTTTTTAAAGTCAGACTGAGATTTCCTTGTGGGAAACCTTATCTGCTGAAAGGATAAAAGGCTTGAAATTTATGTGAAGTGTCTTTAATAGAGCTGCTTCCAAAAAGTTTGTGCAGATGAATCAGTTTTTAATGCATAAAGCCAACTTAAAAATCAATGTATGTAAGTGCTGAGATATATGTTTAACAAAATTATGTTATCCAAACAAAAACAAGCCATCACAATACCTATAAAAGTTTCCCTTGTACTTACAAACAGTATGTTGATTTTGATGCAGGCCAGGAAAATAGAACCCATGCATATTGAAACACTCGAATTGCTCAAATAAATCAGACAAGTATTAACGTGATAATGTTGAAACCAGAGTCCAAAATTAACACTCGCCAAGCGCCAAATGGAACTAAAAATTGGCCCGCCAGTTCTTTTAGAAAGTGCATCATTACACGGTTTGAATTGATTTGTTGGAATGATAATGTGACCCTCGCTGATGTAGACGATGCGAGCGATTCAAATCAAACACAAACAAACTGTCTGCTTAAGTAAACATCTGGCGCGTCTTCATCTTTCCATCTGGCGTGGAAAATTTACAATCAAAGGTTTATCTAGCATGCCAAGATGAACTGTTTCTCCTGCTGCCGTATTACAGAAACATCCCGAATCAGAATACACTCTTAACTGATTTAAGGTAGGATCAAATCAGGAAAAATCAACTTGTCAAATTTTAACTTACAATTTATGTCTGAACCCTGTATGTCATGTTGCGATGTGAAAATAGTTTGCATTAAAGGGATAGTTCACACAAAAAAATTTGAAATTATGTCAATTTTCTTAAATTGTTATAAACCTGTATACATTTCTTTGTTTTGCTGAACACAGAGGAAGATATTTGTAATCAAGCAGGATGCTGGAGCACCATTGACTTCTACAGTACTGTGCAAAAGGCCACCATGCTACCCTTAGATGTGTTGTTTTTGCAATTGTAGTGATCATATACTGTATAATGATTTCTCATTCTCTTTATTAGAATACAACCAGAAAATTCATGAAATGTGTATGTTGTATTAAAAATAGTATAAAAGTATAAACTGAAGTGTGAAGTATTTAAACTCTCCTTCCACTTGAGCAATAGCAGGCAGCTGCAGGATCCTAATTCTAATCGAATAACTTCAGGACTTCAGTCTCCTCAAAAAAAACTCAAGATGTGTTTCGTGCCAATAGAGGTCACACTTAATATTGACTGATGCCTGGAGACATTTAGTTCTGAAAAATGTTTTGTTTTAATTTTGTGTACATATTTCCTAAATTTTCTGTTTGTATCTCAGTAAAAAGAGTGAAAAATAAATATGGATGGACATTAAAACTTTGCTAAAATAACAAAGCTGGTGGTGATGGCCTAAGACTTTTGCACAGTACTGTATAGTAGGAAAAATAATACTATGGAAGTCAATTATGCTAAAAACTGTTTTGTTACAGGCATTGCTCAAAATATTGTCCTTTGTGTTCAACAGAGACATCTAAAGAGGTTTGAAATACCTTGAGGGTAAAAAAGCAATGGCAGATGGTTTTTTTGGGGGGGTGAACTATCCCTTTAAGCTATCAAAACTAAACTGTTATAATAAAAAGCACAATAGGTCTTTACCTTATTTGTGAAAGCTTCACCAAACTGCTGATGCATATTGTGTATATGTGTTAATTACACACATTTAAAAACAATTTAATAATTCCAAAATCATGAGAGCATAACGACAATAAAATTATGCAAATTGCAGTTTTTTGTTTGGTTTGTTGGTTTTTAGGGTTGGTGAGAGATATTTATAGTCATTACATTTTTTTTCACAGCTGAGACAAAAAGTTATTTTGAAACCTGATTGAAAGGCACACATTAACACACACACACTCTCTGTAATTATTTTGTGACGAGCTCTTAAAAAAAGTTAAAAACTGAGCTGAGACAAAAAGTTATTTTTAAAACTTGATTGAAACACACGCATTAACACACACACACACACACACACATTGCTCTGTAATTATTTTGTGACAAGCTCTTAAAAAAAGTTAGAAACCGAGCTTCTCATCATCCGTCTTTGATAGTTTACATAAACCTTAAAAATGGTTGACAACTCGACAGCTTAAACTGTGTTTTTTGACCTGGCCATCAAGTAAACGCTTTCTAAAAGGCTGAGTGTTACAGCACTCTGTTCTGTACACTGACAATTGTCAGGTCAATGTTTTAAAAAATTACTGCTCTGAAATAGAGATATTTCATAACAGTGTTTGTGTCTCTATTTATATTCAAGAAACCTGCTGAGTTGGCCCTGAAACTTTAAATTGCATGGAGGAAGAGCATGTCACTGCCTCATTGTTATATCTGCATAAAACACAGGATATCTCCTTAATTGCTCATCTCTCTCTCTCTTTCTCTCTCTCTCTCTCTCTCTCTCTCTCTCTCTCTCTAACAATCTTTTCCTAATATAGTTTCTCCACTCACACACACATAAACACGTATCTTTGCTGAAAGTCCATTAAGAGTCAATAGTGCTTTCTGACTGTGCATCAGGTTGCAGGTACACAATCAATGAGAGAGAGATTGCCAGAGTCACAGTCACTCAGATATAAGCGATTGTCTTCCTTTCCAGCACCAGACACACTGCTAAAATCCTTTTATCATTTCATCATTCATTATATTTTTTAAATACTTAAAAACATTAGATATTGCTTGAGTTTTAAAGCATTCATAATATTTACAACAATAAAGCAATCTTTAACAATCACATTACAGACATATGTCACTGACCGGCTATATATTTGCCACATGGTCCGAGCATCTAATACGATTTCACTAACTAATGTATAAGGTTACCAGCATTCCAGGCAAGCAGGCAACTGGAACACAACTGTTTACACAACTTCCTAATAAGGTTAGGACCTTGATGACCCTTCAACAAGATCCAGCATGTTTGAAATGACCACAGCCACCCCATGGGTAGATGTTTTGGAATTTGGCAAGAATTTCTCACATTTTAAAGGGACACTCTACTTTTTTTTAAATATGACCATTTTCCAGCTCCCCTAGAGTTAAACATTAGATTTTTACCGTTTTGGTATCCATTCAGCTGATTTCAGGGTCTGGCGGTACCACTTTTAGCATAGCTTAGAATAATCCATTGAATTTGATTAGACCATTAGCATCGTGCAAACAAATAACCGAAGAGTTTCAATATTTTTCCTATTTAAAACTTGCGGCACAATGATATTACGCACTGCCCGAATAAAGTCCCCTGCTATTGAAAGTTATCAAGGGGACTATTTTCGCGCAGTGCGTAATATCATTGCGCCTGCTGCAGCAAAGTCCTTGATTATTACGCCAACTTTTAATTTTCCTTCAGTCTTCGTACATGATGTAACTAAAGAATAGTCAAGTTTTAAATAGGAAAAATATTGAAAGTCTTTGGTTATTTTTAGCGTGATGCTAATGGTATAATCAGATTCAATAGATAAGCTATGCTAACAGTGTTAGCGCCAGACCTGAAGATCAGCTGAATAGATTCCAAAACAGTAAAAATAAAAATGTTTAACTCTAGGGAGCTGTAAAATGAGCATATTTTCAAAAAAAGTGAAGTGTCTTTAACTTTTTACTTAAAAATTTACTTGATCCGGTAGGTTTATCAGTTGTATGTCCAACATACATGATTACATAAAAATATTAATTTGTGACAGGGAAAAGGGCAAAAATTTCAAGAACATTATGACCGAAATATGCAATCCTTATGGTATCACGTACTGTATATTCTGCTTGTTTAATTCAGTTTCATAATTTCAATCAAGTAATTTCACATCTATAAACTTACAGTATAAGGTATAATCTCTCTCAAGCCTTTTGAATTTGAATTGACTTCCTCCACTGGAAAAAGTCACTCTAAAAGTCATCCCAACAAATTTCTTCACCACTGTATTTGTAGTGCTTTTCCCGTTCTGAACTTCTGAAACTTTACTTTTATATACATCTGTGTGTGAGTTGGCCTTAAACCTTGTATTTTGACCATGCAATCCTCTATTAAAACACATGAATTCAACCAGAGGAAATGAAAGTCACAGACATCACCTCATCAGGATCTGACAGAAACACGTGGCCACACACTGTCTCTCTGTTCCTAAACTAGCCACTGCGTTTAGCCAGCGTGAGAACGGCCTGTCCAGGCATCCGGGCCGTTGGAGGCAAGGGAACACAGAGAGCCCTTCTCTAGGGACTTCTGTAAGTAAACCAGTGTCACTGTTTTGCAATCAGTAGGGATTTATGCTCCGTGTCAAGCACAGGACAAGAGGATATGACTGTGTTTTGTATACATCAACATGTTTATGAATATTTGTTATTGAATAATCACTTACAGTGTTAGACAAAATCTAGTGCACTCTCAGACATCTTCAGTCGCCTTTTTGGCCACCGTTCATCCTGCAGTTCCCTTTCTCTGCCTTCTTTCTTATCAGTTAGCAACATGTTATGTCAAAATTCCAACCCTAAGTCATTTTTCTCTTTTCTACATAAAATCGTACAGTACATAATTTAAAGAACATTTTGTTAAAAATAAACATGCTGAATGAGTAAGGTCATATCAAAGATTGAAATCAAAGAGAAATCAATGGCTGAGATCAAACTTTAAAGATGAGACGTTTGCCTGGATTTCTTAGACAGGGTCACATATATCAGCATTTTTTTAAAAATTCCCACAATGCACTGTTAATGTATTAACCGGCTTTGACCTACTGTACAAATGTACTTTTCTTATTCCATATTCCTATTAGAAACAATCACTAAGCTGACAACAGGTCATCTGAAATGTAAGTTCTTGAACCAAATTCAGCTGTTCCAGATGAAGATGGAGATGTTCCAGTCTCCATCTGAAGCAGCTTCTGTGTGTGGGTGCAATCTGAGGACAACATCCCATTTGACTAAAGACCTAGATGCAATATGTGTTACTGAATATTTTATGTCAAAAAAAAAAACTTTACAAAATTCACTAATGCTTGAAGACATGCCTTGGAAAAAAAAAAATACGAATACCATTTATCTTGAATGGACTAGTAACACAAATATTGTTTTTATCATCTTAGCTTTTCTCTTACAAAGCTTTTTGCTTTAATTCCCCTGCCTCTTAGTTTATCTTCTGAGAAAAAGACATATCTCAGATTATCTCATATTCCTTTTTCGATTTTCAGTAGAGAATTCATCCATTTTAATGTGCTGTGCTCAAATCAAAACTCACATTTTTGCTACCCTTTTTGTTAAAAAGTACCTATTGTCCGATTCACGATTTTAAATGTCTTTTGGTGTGTAAGTGTGTATTAGTACATGTTAATGATATCCAAAAGGTACATACCCCAAAGTAAACGAAGACGCGAGTTATCATCTCCAACGCAAATCTCTTTTCTTGGACTACAACAAACACTCGGATTGTAAGCAACAGTTTACTACGGATTGGTGACGTAGACAAGATCGACATTATCATAATTTCTCCAGTTTCGGACTCTTTCAAACATGGTAAGGAGCATCATGTTTCCGGTTGACGTTAGATGTATTCAGGCCAATCATATTGTACAGATTAGCTGGCCAATAAAGGACACATAGCTTTTCAAATCCGTCCATTTAAGGAAGAGAGTGAAATTTGGAGCTGCAAAAATGTACGGTATGTGGAAAATAATGTTTTATTTAAACCATAAACCATGCGAACACATTGTATTATACCAAATACAAAAAATATCATGATATTAAAAAATACGTGAAATATTCACGCATTATTTTTCAATTCAATTCAATTCAATTTTATTTATATAGCGCTTTTCACAAGTGTTAATTGTTGCAAAGCAGCTTTACATGAGAAGATGTAGAGGAGAACACAGAAAATCAATAGATAATGTAAGAAGTAGAGATAGCGGTTAAACCGCACAAGCGAGCATATTAATAATGTAACGTATACAGTAAAGTGCTAAGTTAAGCCAAAGTTGGCTGACTCTCCCTGGGACAAAAAAAACCCCTAGGAAAAAACCCAATGGGAAAAACTCCTAGAAGGACAAAAACCCTTGGGAGGAATTAATATATATTTATATATATATAGATACGGTAGGGATAGGAGGCGGGTAAGCGGATTAAACTGGTTTAGCCGGTGGTCGTTGGTCGGGCATCGGCTGGTCATCACGTTGAAGGACAGCCAGTGGATCAGTGGTGCGATGATCTTCACAGCAACAGGAACTGGGTCTGTTTGTCTCATTGTCCTCGGGGTCGAGGACGAGACAGGGAGAGAAAAACAGAATTCTATTAGCGTAGGGGCCGTTCGCATGTAATGCAAGTGTCAAACATTTTCTCAGTTTTGCGTGACATTGTCACGTATTTCCACCATTTTACGCGCCCGTGCCATGCATTTCTTTTCCGTGTCAGTTTCACGTATTGATTAATCAACTTTTTTTCCCTATTTTCTTACAATTGTCGCTTTGGTTTGGGGTAACAACTTTCTGTTACATAAAATGACGTCCTTACCCAAACCCAACTCTAATCTACCCAGTCTCATATAGATCCTAGCACAAAGTGTAAAAATCGTGCAATACATATGCAAAATTCCACTTTGGCGTGATAAGCCAGTCCTTCCCATTCACTTAAACAGCGCATCTTTTTTGTCGTTTTATTTATTGGTTTCTCAATCTTTTTTCTGTTTTTTAAACCATTTTCACTTGGGTTTAGGGTTAGATTTCAGATTTGCTTAAGGAGGTTATTTAAAGGCGCTTTAAGCAAATCTTTGTGACGTTACTTTTTGTTGATGTTTGAACTGTTTTCAAACAAACTGAGCGTAGCTAACTCCTCCCCCTCCCCCTCCCCCTCCCTTCAGTGCTTTCATGAACGTGCCCAACCCCCACCCCCAAATCCTTCTTGTCATTTATTGGCTGGAGCACTTTGTTATCGTTTCTGGTGGTAGGTTTGGCCACTTTGTTTTTATTGCAGTTTGTGGAGCCTAGGCTATTTACAGAGAAGGGATGTTTGCTGTATGTAACAAAAACACTTTATGGTCTAAAATGCGTGAATTCGCTTAGAGCACATTTAATATACAGGTTTCTCCATGTTTTTGTCTATATTTAAGCCATGGTCGCTTGGAGTTGGGGTTAGAATTGGGGTTTGGGTTAGGACGTCATTTTTATATAACAAAAAGTTGTTCTAACCCTAAACCAAAGCGGAAAAATTGAGAAACCAATAAACGACAAAAAAAGATGTGCCGTTTAAGTGAATGGGAAGGACTGGCATATCATATGCACGCCAAAGTGAAACTTGAAGTATGTATTGCACGATTTTTACACTTTGTGCTATTTATACACAACTCTGTGAGACTGGGTTGCTCTAATCCTAAGGTGATGCCACAATGGTTTAAAAAGCATACGAAAAAATAGTATAAACCAATACTTAAAGTGACATCCTAACGCAAACAGCAAATCTAACCCCAAACCGAATTGTTTAAAGATAGGAAAAACAGTTAATTAACCAAGATGTGAAACTGACTCGGAAAAGAAATGAGTGGCACGGGCACGCAAAATGGTGGAAATACGTGACAATGTCACGCAAAACTGAGCAAAATAATGCGTGACTATTTCACGGAAATTTGTGAGATCATGTTGATTTGTGATCAATATGTGCTCTTTAAGGTCTTGTAATCTACCGTAATTATGTGATTAGGAGCATCACAGTTTGATTTCAATTATTTATTTCAGTCTTTGACATGACCTTACTCAAGTCAATATTGATGATATCAAAGTTATATTTGCATATGTTACATTATGTAGGACGACATGACTTTAGCTGGGTTTTCACAGACTGGGTCAAGAGGTTTCTTAGTGAATACTGACCAAATTATCAAATTAAATCAAATTCACTTTATAGCTCTATAACCTTATTACAGTGCATTGAAAATGCGCTGTACTGTTCTTACTGGGCTTTTTATTATTATGTTGGCTTTGAAAAAGCCAACATATTGTTATTGCTCTTAAACTTATATTTATGTTGGCTTTGAAAAAGCCAATATATTGTTATTGCTATTAAACTTATTATGTTGGCTTTGAAAAAGCCAACATATTGTTATTGCTTTTAAACTTATTATGTTGGCTTTGAAAAAGCCAACATACTGTTATTGCTTTTAAACTTATTATTATTCTTTCTTCTCCTCCCAAAATTTCTGACACTAACTCGTCCTAGGGCTTTCAAGCTACATGCACCAAATTTTCCACAGACCTTCAGACTGGTCTGACTTAGTGTGCTATATCTTTTCTAACTGATGGGACCTTCCGAATTCCTAAACGGGGCGCGCGAACACCCCAAAATTCCCATTGACTTAACATGGAGACAAACTTTGACGGGTCATAGCTGCGAGTGAGAAACTTTTAGAAACTTGTGGCTTACCACATTTAAGGAGGCTGGCAGACTGTGTAAGAACATACATCACAATGGGGTGTAAGCTGTACCCCTGGGGTGTAAGAGGCCCCCAAAATTTCCCATTGACTTATAATGGGGCAGGAAACATGCCCATATAAGGGAATAAAAGCGTCCCAGATGGAATATCTTCACTTTAGAGTGTCGTAGAGACATGGGGGTGGGCTCATTTTACTCGGGCATCCAATTAGTCTCTTAGGCTCGCCCCAGAGCTATTAAGCCACGCCCCTAGCAACATTTTTGGGTACCCTAGCAACATCTCCCATAGACTACCATTATAAAAAGCCCAGATGGATATCTTTACACCAGAGTGTCATAGAGACATAGGGGTGGGCTCATTTTACTCAGGCATCCAATCAGTCTTAATAGGATTCTTATTGAGGTATTAAGCCACGCCCCTAGCAACCAAATATGAGCACCCTAGCAACATAATAAACAAAGCCTTATATCTCTTGGTTTGAACATCATAGAGACATGGGGGTTGGGTCTTTGGGTCATGTTAGCTTCATGCTAGCTCCATGCTAAGTCATACTAGCTTCATGCTAGTTTCATGCTAGCTTTATGCTAATTTCATAATAAATCTTGCTAACTTCATGCTAAATCATGTTAGCTTCATGTTAAATCTTGTTAACTGCACGCCAAATAGTGCTAGCGTCATGCTAATCATGTTAGCATCATGCTAATCATGCTAGCTTCACGTTAAATCATGTTAGCTTCATGCTAATCATGCTAACCTTATGCTTACTTCATGCTAATCATGCTAACATCATGCTAGCTTCATGCTAATCATGCTAGAATCATGCTAGTTTCATGTTAACATCATGCTAGCTTCATGCTAATCATATTAACATCATGCTAGCTTCATGCTAATCATGCTAATTATGCTACCATCATGCTAGCTTCATGCTAATCATGCTACCATCATGCTAGCTTCATGCTAATCATGCTAGCATCATGCTAGCTTCATGCTAATCATGCTAGCATCATGCTAGCTTCATGCTAATCATGCTACCATCATGCTAGCTTCATGCTAATCATGCTAACATCATGCTAGCTTCATGCTAATCATGCTAGCATCATGCTAGCTTCATGTTAATCATGCTAACATCATGTTAGCTTCATGCTAATCATGATAGCATCATGTTAGCTTCATGCTAATCATGATAGCATCATGTTAGCTTCATGCTAATCATGCTAGCATCATGCTAGCTTCATGCTAATCATGCTAGCATCATGCTAGCTTCATGCTAATCATGCTAGCATCATGCTAGCTTCATGCTAATCATGCTAGCATCATGTTAGCTTCATGCTAATCATGCTAGCATCATGTTAGCTTCATGCTAATCATGCTAGCATCATGCTAATCATGCTAGCATCATGCTAATCATGCTAGCATCATGCTAGCTTCATGCTAATCTTGCTAGCATCATGCTAGCTTCATGCTAATCATGCTAGCATCATGCTAGCTTCATGCTAATCATGCTAGCATCATGTTAGCTTCATGCTAATCATGCTAGCATCATGCTAGCTTCATGCTAATCATGCTAACATCATGTTAGCTTCATGCTAATCATGCTACCTTCATACTTAAACATTCTTACAGCCAGATAGCCTACTAAACTAAACTTCTGTCAAACCGTTTTAAACGTTCAAGCTACGCTTTTTCAAGCCAACATAAAGTTTGTCTTCAAACTTTAATATCTAGTTATTATTATTCTTCTTAGCACCCCAAAATTTCTGACACTAACTCGTCCTAGAGCTTTCAAGCTACATGCACCAAATTTTCCACGGACCTTAAGACTGGTCTGACTTAGTGTGCTATATCTTTTCTAACTGATGGGACCTTCCGAATTCCTATACGGGGCGCTCAAAGACCCCAAAACTCCCATTTACTTAACATGGAGACAAACTTTGACGGGTCATAGCTGCGAGTGAGAAACTTGTAGAAACTTGTGGCTTACCACATTTAAGGAGGCTGACAGGCTCTGTAAGAACATGCATCAAAATGGGGTGTAAGCTGTACCCCTGGGGTGTAAGAGGCCCCCAAAATTTCCCATTGACTTATAATGGGGCAGGAAACATGCCCATATAAGGGAATAAAAGCGTCCCAGATGGAATATCTTCACTTTAGAGTGTCGTAGAGACATGGGGGTGGGTTCATTTTACTCAATCATCCAATTAGTCTCTTAGGATCGCCCCAGAGCTATTAAGCCACGCCCCTAGCAACAATTTTGGGTACCCTAGCAACATCTCCCATAGACTACCATTATAAAAAGCCCAGATGGATATCTTTACACCAGAGTGTCATAGAGACATAGGGGTGGGCTCATTTTACTCAGGCATCCAATCAGTCTTAATAGGATTCTTATTGAGGAATTAAGCCACGCCCCTAGCAACCAAATATGAGCACCCTAGCAACATAATAAACAAAGCCTTATATCTCTTGGTCTGAACATCATAGAGACATGGGGGTTGGGTCTTTGGGTCATGTTAGCTTCATGCTAGCTCCATGCTAAGTCATACTAGCTTCATGCTAGTTTCATGCTAGCTTTATGCTAATTTCATAATAAATCTTGCTAACTTCATGCTAAATCATGTTAGCTTCATGTTAAATCTTGTTAGCTGCACACCAAATAGTGCTAGCGTCATGCTAATCATGTTAGCATCATGCTAATCATGCTAGCTTCACGTTAAATCATGCTAGCTTCATGCTAATCATGCTAACCTTATGCTTACTTCATGCTAATCATGTTAGCCTCATGCTAGCTTCATGCTAATCATGCTAGCATCATGCTAGCTTCATGCTAATCATGCTAGCATCATGCTAGCTTCATGCTAATCATGCTAGAATCATGCTAGCTTCATGCTAATCATGCTAGAATCATGCTAGCTCCATGCTAATCATGCTAGCATCATGCTAGCTTCATGCTAATCATGCTAACATCATGATAGCTTCATGCTAATCATGCTAACGTCATGCTAGCTTCATGCTAATCATGCTAACGTCATGCTAGCTTCATGCTAATCATGCTAGCATCATGCTAGCTTCATGCTAATCATGCTAGCATCATGCTAGCTTCGTGCTAACATAATGCTAGCTTCATGCTAATCATGCTAGCTTCGTGCTAGCTTCGTGCTAATCATATTAACATCATGCTAGCTTCATGCTAATCATGCTAGCATCATGCTAGCTTCATGCTAATCATGCTAGCATCATGCTAGCTTCATGCTAATCATGCTAGCATCATGCTAGCTTCATGCTAATCATGCTAGCATCATGCTAGCTTCATGCTAATCATGCTAGCATCATGCTAGCTTCATGCTAATCATGCTAACATCAGGCTAACTTCATGCTAATCATGGTAGCCTCATGCTAGCTTCATGCTAATCATGCTAACATCATGCTAGCTTCATGCTAATCATGCTAACATCATGCTAGCTTCATGCTAATCATGCTAGCATCATGCTAGCTTCATGCTAATCATGCTAGCATCATGCTAGCTTCATGCTAATCATGGTAGCATCATGCTAGCTTCATGCTAATCATGCTAGCATCATGTTAGCTTCATGCTAATCATGCTAACATCAGGCTAACTTCATGCTAATCATGCTACCTTCATACTTAAACATTTTAACAGCCAGATAGCCTACTAAACTAAACTTCTGTCAAACCGTTTTAAACGTTCAAGCTACGCTTTTTCAAGCCAACATAAAGTTTGTCTTCAAACTTTAATATCTAGTTTTTATTATTATTATTCCGCTTTCTTCTGAGACTAAATTTCCGACACTAACTCGTCCTAGGGCTTTCAAGCTACATGCACCAAATTTTCCACAGACCTTCAGACTGCTCTGACTTAGTGTGCTATATCTTTTCTAACTGATGGGACCTTCCGAATTCCTAAACGGGGGGCTCGAACACCCCAAAATTTCCATTGACTTAACATTGAGACAAACTTTGACGGGTCATAGCTGTGAGTAAGAAACTTGTAGAAACTTGTGGCTTACCACATTTAAGGAGGCTGACAGGCTCTGTAAGAACATACATCACAATGGGGTGTAAGCTATACCCCTGGGGTGTAAGAGGCCCCCAAAATTTCCCATTGACTTATAATGGGGCAGGAAACATGCCCAAATAAGGGAATGAAAGCGTCCCAGATGGAATATCTTTACTTTAGAGTGTTGTAGAGACATGGGGGTGGGCTCATTTTACTCAGTCATCCTATCAGTCTCTTAGGATCGCCCCAAAGCTATTTAGCCACGCCCCTAGCAACAATTTTGGGTACCCTAGCAACATCTCCCATAGACTACCATTATAAAAAGCCCAGATGGATATCTTTACACCAGAGTGTCATAGAGACATGGGGGTGGGCTCATTATACTCAGGCATCCAATCAGTCTTAATAGGATTCTTATTGAGGCATTAAGCCACGCCCCTAGCAACCAAATATGAACACCCTAGCAACATAATAAACAAAGCCTTATATCTCTTGATCTGAACATCATAGAGACATGGGGGTTGGGTCTTTGGGTCATGTTAGCTTCATGCTAGCTCCATGCTAAGTCAAACTAGCTTCATGCTAGTTTCATGCTAGCTTTATGCTAATTTCATAATAAATCTTGTTAAGTTCATGCTAAATCATGCTAACTTCATGTCAAATCTTGTTAGCTGCACGCCAAATAGTGCTAGCGTCATGCTAATCATGTTAGCATCATGCTAATCATGCTAGCTTCACGTTAAATCATGCTAGCTTCATGCTAATCATGCTAACCTCATGCTTACTTCATGCTAATCATGGTAGCCTCATGCTAGCTTCATGCTAATCATGCTAGCATCATACTAGCTTCATGCTAATCATGCTACAATCATGCTAGCTTCATGCTAATCATGCTAGAATCATGCTAGCTTCATGCTAATCATGCTAGAATCATGCTAGTTTCATGGTAGCATCATGCTAGCTTCATGGTAATCATGCTAACATCATGCTAGCTTCATGCTAATCATGCTAGCATCATGCTAATCATGTTAACATCATGCTAGCTTCATGCTAATCATGCTAGCATCATGCTAGCTTCATGCTAATCATGCTAGCAACATGCTAGCTTCATGCTAATCATGCTAACATCTTGCTAGCTTCATGCTAATCATGCTAGCATCATGCTAGTTTCATGCTAATCATGCTAGCTTCATGCTAACATCATGCTAATCATGCTAGCATCATGCTAATTTCATGCTAATCATGTTAGCTTCATGCTAATCATGCTATCATTATGCTAGCTTCATGCTAATCATGCTAACATCATGCTAGCTTCATGCTAATCATGCTAGCATCATGCTAGCTTCGTGTTAATCATGCTAGCTTCGTGCTAATCATGTTAGCATCATGCTAGCTTCATGCTAATCATGCTAACATCATTCTAGCTTCATGCTAATCATGCTAGCATCATGCTAACATCATGCTAGCTTCATGCTAATCATGCTAGCATCATGCTAGCTTCATGCTAATCATGCTAACATCATGCTAGCTTCATGCTAATCATGTTAGCATCATGCTAGCTTCATGCTAATCATGCTAGCATCATGCTAGCTTCATGCTAATCATGCTAACATCATACTAGCTTCATGCTAATCATGCTAGCATCATGCTAGCTTCGTGTTAATCATGCTAGCTTCGTGCTAATCATGTTAGCATCATGCTAGCTTCATGCTAATCATGCTAACATCATGCTAGCTTCATGCTAGTCATGTTAGCATCATGCTAGCTTCATGCTAATCATGCTAGCTTCATGCTAATCATGCTAACATCATGCTAGCTTCATGCTAATCATGCTAGCATCATGCTAGCTTCATGCTAATCATGCTAGCTTTATGCTGATCATGCTAACATCATGTTAACTTCATGTTAATCATGCTAACATCATGCTAGCTTCATGATAATCATGCTAGCATCATGCTAGCTTCATGCTAATCATGTTAGCATCATGCTAGCTTCATGCTAATCATGCTAGCATCATGCTAGCTTCATGCTAATCATGCTAGCATCATGCTAGCTTCATGATAATCATGCTCGCATCATACTAGCTTCATGCTAATCATGCTAGCATCATGCTAGCTTAATGTTAATCATGCTAGCTTCATGCTAGCATCATGCTAATCATGCTAACATCATGCTAACTTCATGTTAATCATGCTACCTTCATACTTAAACATTCTAACAGCCAGATAGCCTACTAAACTAAACTTCTGTCAAACCGTTTTAAACGTTCAAGCTACGCTTTTTCAAGCCAACATAAAGTTTGTCTTCAAACTTTAATATCTAGTTTATTATTATTCTTTTTCTGAGACCAAAATTTCTGACACTAACTCGTCCTAGAGCTTTCAAGCTACATGCACCAAATTTTCCACAGACCTTCAGACTGGTCTGACTTAGTGTGCTATATCTTTTCTAACTGATGGGACCTTCCGAATTCCTAAACGGGGCGCTCAACCACCCCAAAATTCCCATTGACTTAACATGGAGACAAACTTTGACGGGTCATAGCTGCGAGTGAGAAACTTGTAGAAACTTGTGGCTTACCACATTTAAGGAGGCTGACAGGCTGTGTAAGAACATACATCACAATGGGGTGTAAGCTGTACCCCTGGGGTGTAAGAGGCCCCCAAAATTTCCCATTGACTTATAATGGGGCAGGAAACATGCCCATATAAGGGAATAAAAGCGTCCCAGATGGAATATCTTTACTTTAGAGTGTCGTAGAGACATGGGGGTGGGCTCATTTTACTCAGTCATCCTATCAGTCTCTTAGGATTGCCCCAAAGCTAGTTAGCCACGCCCCTAGCAACAATTTTGGGTACCCTAGCAACATCTCCCATAGACTACCATTATAAAAAGCCCAGATGGATATCTTTACACCAGAGTGTCATAGAGACATAGGGGTGGGCTCATTTTACTCAGGCATCCAATCAGTCTTAATAGGATTCTTATTGAGGCATTAAGCCACGCCCCTAGCAACCAAATATGAGCACCCTAGCAACATAATAAACAAAGCCTTATATCTCTTGGTCTGAACATCATAGAGACATGGGGGTTGGGTCTTTGGGTCATGTTAGCTTCATGCTATCTCCATGCTAAGTCATACTAGCTTCATGCTAGTTTCATGCTAGCTTTATGCTAATTTCATAATAAATCTTGCTAACTTCATGCTAAATCATGCTAACTTCATGCTTACTTCATGCTAATCATGCTAGCCTCATGCTAGCGTCATGCTAATCATGCTAGCATCATGCTAACTTCATGCTAATCATGCTAGAATCATGCTAGCTTCATGCTAATCATGTTAGAATCATGCTAGCTTCATGCTAATCATGTTAGAATCATGCTAGTTTCATGCTAGCTTCATGCTAACATCATGTTAGCTTCATGCTAATCATGTTAACATCATGCTAGCTTCATGCTAATCATGTTAGCATCATGCTAGCTTCATGCTAACATCATGTTAGCTTCATGCTCATCATGCTAGCATCATGCTAGCTTCATGCTAATCATGCTAGCTTCATGCTAATCATGCTAGCTTCATGCTAATCATGCTAGCATCATGCTAGCTTCATGCTAATCATGCTAGCATCATGCTAGCTTCATGCTAATCATGCTAGCATCATGCTAGCTTCATGCTAATCATGCTAGCATCATGCTAGCTTCATGCTAATCATGCTAGCATCATGTTAGCTTCATGCTAATCATGCTAGCTTCATGCTAATCATGCTAGCTTCATGCTAGCTTCATGCTAATCATGCTAGCTTCATGCTAATCATGCTAGCTTCATGCTAATCATGCTAGCATCATGTTAGCTTCATGCTAATCATGCTAGCATTGTGCTAGCTTCATGCTAATCATGCTAGCTTCATGCTAATCATGCTAGCATCATGCTAGCTTCATGCTAATCATGCTAGCTTCATGCTATCATCATGCTATTCATGGTAGCATCATGCTAGCATCATGCTAGCATCATGCTAATCATGCTAACATCATTCTAGCTTCATGCTAATCATGCTAGCATCATGCCAGCTTCATGCTTATCATGTTAGCATCATGCTAAATCATGCTACCTTCATACTTAAACATTCTAACAGCCAGATAGCCTACTAAACTAAACTTCTGTCAAATCGTTTTAAACGTTCAAGCTACGCTTTTTCAAGCCAACATAAAGTTTGTCTTCAAACTTTAATATCTAGTTATGTTGGCTTGACAAAGCCAACATACTGATATTGTATTTAAACTTATTAGTGGTGCTTGCATTTATGCAAAGCATCACTATTATTATTCGTCATACTTATTAGTGGTGCTTGCATTTATGCAAGGCATCACTATTACTATTCGTCATACTTATTATTTATAATTATTATTCTTCTTTTTCTGGACACTTTTTCGGCGCGTAACTCGTCCCGCACGGTTTAACGTAGTCCCACAAAAGAGGGCTCAAATCGACCGGATTATTGAGGAGAGGTGTGCTATGACTTTTATAAGGGATCGGGTGCAGGATTTCTGAAAGGGGGGCGAAAAACCACCCGAAAAATCCCATTGACTTAACATTGCGCCCAACTTTGACGGGTCATAGCTCCGCTCGAGGATTTTGTAGAAACATGTGAGTTACAGCATTTGAAGAGGGTGGTAGGCTCTGTAAGAACATAGATCACAATGGGGTGTAAGTTGTACCCCTGGGGTGTAAGAGGCACCCGAAAATTCCCATTGACTTATAATGGGGCAGGAAACATGCCCATATAAGGGAATAAAACAGCTCCAGATGGGATATCTTTGCTTTACAGTGTCGTAGAGATAAGTGGGTGGGCTCATTTTACTCGGGCATCCAATCAGTCTCTCAGGATCATCCCAGAGCTATTAAGCCACGCCCCTAGCAACAATTTTGGGCACCCTAGCAACATCTCCCATAGACTGCCATTATAAAAGGCCCAGATGGATATCTTTGCAGCACAGTGTCATAGAGACATGGGGGTGGGCTCATTTTACCCAGACATCCAATCAGTCTCTCAGGATCCTTATTGAGGTATTAAGCCACGCCCCTAGCAACCACTTTTGAGCACCCTAGCAACATAACATTTAAACAGTTATATCTCGACATCAGAACATCGTAGAGACACGGAGGTTGGACCGTTTTACTTGTGACTCGGAGTGTAATAACTGGCCAGATCATTGGCCACTCCCAAGCCACGCCCCTAGCAACCAAATATGAGCACCCTAGCAACCGAATAAACAAAGCCTTATATCTCCGCATCAGAACATCGTAGAGACACGGGGGTTGGACCATTTTACTTGTGACTCAGAGTGTAATAACTGGCCACATTGTTGGCCACTCCCAAGCCACGCCCCTAACAACCAAATATGAGCACCCTAGCAACATAATAAACAAAGCCTTATATCTCTGGATCCGAACATCATAGAGACATGGGGGTTGGGTCTTTGGGTCATGTTAGCTTCATGCTAGCTTAATGCTAAGTCATACTAGCTTCATGCTAGTTTCATGCTAGCTTAATGCTAATTTCATAATAAATCTTGCTAAGTTCACGTTAAATCATGCTAGCTTCATGCTAACTTCATGTTAACTTCTTGCTAATCATGCTAACATCATGCTAGCTTCATGCTAATCATGCTAACATCATGTTATCTTTATGCTAATCATTCTAACATCATGCTAACTTCATGCTAATCATGATAGCTTCATGCTAATCATGCTAGCCTCATGCTAATCATGTTAGCTTCATGCTAGCTTCATGCTAATCATGTTAACATCATGCTAGCTTCATGTTAACTTCATGCTAACTTCATGCTAATCATGCTAACATCATGTTAATCATGCTAACATCATGCTAACATCATGCTAGCTTCATGCTAATCATGCTAGCTTCATGCTAATTATGTTAGCTTCATGCTAGCTTCATGCTAATCATGGTAGCATCATGCTAGCTTCATGCTAACTTCATGCTAATCATGCTAACATCATGCTAATCATGCTAACTTCATGCTAATCATGCTAGCTTCATGCTAATCATGTTAGCTTCATGCTAATCATGCTAGCTTAATGCTAGCTTCATGCTAACTTCATGCTAATCATGTTAGCTTCATGCTAGCTTCATGCTAATCATTTTAGCATCATGCTAGCTTCATGCTAACTTCATGCTAACATCATGCTAATCATGCTAACATCATGCTAATCATGCTAACTTCATGCTAATCATGTTAGCTTCATGCTAATCATGTTAGCTTCATGCTAGCTTCATGCTAATCATGCTAGCTTCATGCTAACTTCATGCTAATCATGTTAGCTTCATGCTAGCTTCATGTTAACTTCATGCTAATCATGCTAACATCATGCCAACTTCCTGATAATCATGCTAACATCATGCTAACTTCATGCTAATCATATTAACATCATGTTAACTTCATGCTAATGATGTTCGCTTTATGCTAACTTCATGCTAATCATGTTAACATCATACTACCTTCACGTTATTTATGCTAACATCATGCTAGCTTCATGGTAATCATACTACCTTCAATAAACAAAGCCTTATATCTCCACATCAGAACATCGTAGAGACACGGGGGTTGGACCGTTTGACTCGTGACTTGGAGTATAATCATACATTGCCCCCAGAATTTTGCCACGGCAAGCACCACTTCACATTTTCTTCAGGAAATGTACCTATCTAGTTATTTATAATTATTCTTCTTTTTCTGGACACTTTTTCGGCGCGTAACTCGTCCCGCACGGTTTAACGTAGTCCCACGAAAGAGGGCTCAAATCGACCGGATTATTGAGGAGAGGTGTGCTATGACTTTTATAAGGAATCGGGTGCAGGATTTCTGAAAGGGGGGCGAAAAACCACCCGAAAAATCCCATTGACTTAACATTGCGCCAAACTTTGACGAGTCATAGCTCCGCTCGAGGATTTTGTAGAAACATGTGGGTTACAACATTTGAAGAGGGTGGTAGGCTCTGTAAGAACATGGATCACAATGGGGTGTAAGTTGTACCCCTGGGGTGTAAGAGGTGCCCAAAAATGCCCAATGAAAAGTCAATGAGGCAAAATCCCATAGACTTACCATTGCAAAAATTTTGACGGGTCATTGGTATGAGCGAGGATTTTGTAGAAACATGTGGGTTACATTATTTGAAGAGGGTGGTAGGCTCTGTAAGAACATACATGACAATGGGGTGTAAGTTGTACCCCTGGGGTGTAAGAGGCACCCGAAAATTCCCATTGACTTATAATGGGGCAGGAAACATGCCCATATAAGGGAATAAAACAGTTCCAGATGGGATATCTTTGCTTTACAGTGTCGTAGAGATAAGTGGTTGGGCTCATTTCACTCGGGCATCCAATCAGTCCCTCAGGATCATCCCAGAGCTATTAAGCCACGCCCCTAGCAACAATTTTGGGCACCCTAGCAACATCTCCCATAGACTGCGATTATAAAATGCCCAGATGGATATCTTTGCACCACAGTGTCATAGAGACATGGGGGTGGGCTCATTTTACTCAGGCATCCAATCAGTCTCTCATGATCCTTACATAGATATTAAGCCACGCCCCTAGCAACCATTTTTGAGCACCCTAGCAACATAAAATTCAAACAGTTATATCTCCGCATCAGAACATCGTAGAGACACGGGGGTTGGACCGTTTGACTCGTGACTCGGAGTGTAATCATTATGGGATGCCAATTTTTTCCCTAGCAACCAAATACAGTACCCTAGCAACAGAGTAAACAAAGGCTTATATCTCCGGACCAGAACATCGTAGAGACACGGGGGTTGGACCGTTTGACTCGTGACTCAGAGTGTAATCATTATGGGATGCCAATTTTTTCCCTAGCAACCAAACACAGTACCCTAGCAACAGAGTAAACAAAGCCTTATATCTCCACATCAGAACATCGTAGAGACACGGGGGTTGGACCGTTTGACTCGTGACTCAGAGTGTAATCATTATGGGATGCCAATTTTTTCCCTAGCAACCAAATACAGTACCCTAGCAACAGAGTAAACAAAGCCTTATATCTCCGTTTCAGAACGTCGTAGAGACACAGGGGTTGGGCCGTATGACTAATGACTCAGAGTGTAATCATTATGGGATGCCAATTTTTTCCCTAGCAACCAAATACAGTACCCTAGCAACAGAGTAAACAAAGCCTTATATCTCCGCATCAGAACGTCGTAGAGACACGGGGGTTGGACCGTATGACTAATGACTCGGAGTGTAATCATTATTGGATGCCAATTTTTTCCCTAGCAACCAAATACAGTACCCTAGCAACAGAGTAAACAAAGCCTTATATCTCCGCATCAGAACGTCGTAGAGACACGGGGGTTGGACCGTATGACTAATGACTCGGCGTGTAATCATTATGGGATGCCAATTTTTTCCCTAGCAACCAAATACAGTACCCTAGCAACAGAGTAAACAAAGCCTTATATCTCGGCATCAGAACATTGTAGAGACACAGGGGTTGGACCGTTTGACTCGTGACTCGGAGTGTAATCATTATGGCATGCCAATTTTTTCCCTAGCAACCAAATACAGTACCCTAGCAACAGAGTAAACAAAGCCTTATATCTCCGCATCAGAACATCGTAGAGACACGGGGGTTGGACCGTTTGACTCGTGACTCAGAGTGTGATCATTATGGGATGCCAATTTTTTCCCTAGCAACCAAATACTGTACCCTAGCAACAGAGTAAACAAAGCCTTATATCTCCGCATCAGAACATCGTAGAGACACGGGGGTTGGATCGTTTTACTCGTAACTGGAAGTATAATCATATACTGTCCCCAGAAATTTGCCACGGCAAGCACCACTTCACATTTTCTTCAGGAAATGTACCTATCTAGTTATTAGTGGTGCTTGCATTTATGCAAGGCATCACTATTACTATTCGTCATACTTATTATTTATAATTATTCTTCTTTTTCTGGACACTTTTTCGGCGCGTAACTCGTCCCGCACGGTTTAACGTAGTCCCACGAGAGAGGGCTCAAATCGACCGGATTATTGAGGAGAGGTGTGCTATGACTTTTATAAGGGATCGGGTGCAGGATTTCTGAAAGGGCGGCGAAAAACCACCCGAAAAATCCCATTGACTTAACATTGCGCCAAACTTTGACGAGTCATAGCTCCGCTTGAGGATTTTATAGAAACATGTGGGTTACAACATTTGAAGAGGGTGGTAGGCTCTGTAAGAACATGGATCACAATGGGGTGTAAGTTGTACCCCTGGGGTGTAAGAGGTGCCCAAAAATGCCCAATGAAAAGTCAATGGGGCAAAATCCCATAGACTTACCATTGCAAAAATTTTGACGGGTCATAGGTACAAGTGAGGATTTTGTAGAAACATGTGGGTTACTAAATTTGAAGAGGGTGGTAAGCTATGTAAGAACATACATGACATTGGGGTGTAAGTTGTACCCCTGGGGTGTGAGAGGCACCCGAAAATTCCCATTGACTTATAATGGGGCAGGAAACATGCCCATATAAGGGAATAAAACAGTTCCAGATGGGATATCTTTGCTTTACATTGTCGTAGAGATAAGTGGTTGGGCTCATTTCACTCGGGCATCCAATCAGTCCCTCAGAATCATCCCAGAGCTATTAAGCCACGCCCCTAGCAACAATTTTGGGCACCCTAGCAACATCTCCCATAGACTGCCATTATAAAATGCCCAGATGGATATCTTTGCACCACAGTGTCATAGAGACATGGGGGTGGGCTCATTTTACTCAGGCATCCAATCAGTCTCTCAGGATCCTTACATAGGTATTAAGCCACGCCCCTAGCAACCATTTTTGAGCACCCTAGCAACATAAAATTCAAACAGTTATATCTCCGCATCAGAACATCGTAGAGACACGGGGGTTGGACCGTTTGACTAGTGACTCAGAGTGTAATCATTATGGGATGCCAATTTTTTCCCTAGCAACCAAATACAGTACCCTAGCAACAGAGTAAACAAAGGCTTATATCTCCGCACCAGAACATCGTAGAGACACGGGGGTTGGACCGTTTGACTTGTGACTCAGAGTGTAATCATTATGGGATGCCAATTTTTTCCCTAGCAACCAAATACAGTACCCTAGCAACAGAGTAAACAAAGGCTTATATCTCCGCACCAGAACATCGTAGAGACACGGGGGTTGGACCGTTTGACTCGTGACTCAGAGTGTAATCATTATGGGATGCCAATTTTTTCCCTAGCAACCAAATACAGTACCCTAGCAACAGAGTAAACAAAGCCTTATATCTCCGCATCAGAACATCGTAGAGACACGGGGGTTGGACGGTTTGACTCGTGAATCGGAGTGTAATCACTATTTGATGTCAATTTTTTTTCCCTAGCAACCAAATACAGTACCCTAGCAACCAAATAAACAAAGCCTTATATCTCCCCATCAGAACATTGTAGAGACATGGGGGTTTGACCATTTGACTTGTGACTCGGAGTGTAATCACTAGTGGATGGCAATTTTCTCCCTAGCAACCAAATACACTACCCTAGCAACCGAATAAACAAACCTTATATCTCAGCATCAGAACATCGTAGAGACATGGGGGTTGGACCGTTTGACTCGTGACCCAGAGTGTAATCACTTTTGGATGTCAAATTTTCCATAGCAACCAAATACAGTACCCTAGCAACCGAATAAACAAAGCCTTATATCTGTGCATCAGAAAATCGTAGAGACACGGGGTTTGGATCGTTTTACTCGTAACTGGAAGTATAATCATATGCTGTCCCCAGAATTTTGCCACGGCAAGCATCACTTCACATTTTCTTCAGGAAAGGTACCTATCTAGTTATTATTCTTCTTCTTCTTCTTCTTCTTCTTCTGAGACTAAAATTTCTGCGGCTAACTCGTCCGACAGCTTTCAAGCTACATCCACGAAATTTTCCACGGACATTCTGACTGGTCTAAAGAAGTGTGCTATATCTTTTTGACGGGATCCGACTTACAGAATTCCTAAAACGGGACATAAAACTTCCGAAAAGTCCCATTTACTTAACATTGCGACAAACTTTGACAGGTCATAGCTCCGAGTGAGAAATTTGTAGAAACTTGTGGCTTACCATATTTAAGGAGGCTGACAGGCACTGTGAGAACATACCTCACATTGGGGTGTAAGTTTCACCCCTGGGGTGTAGGAGGCCCCCAAAATTCCCCATTGACTTATAACGGGGCAGGAAACACGCCCATATAAGGGAATAAAAACGTTCCAGATGGAATATCTTCGCTTTACAGTGTCATAGAGACATGGGGGTGGGCTCATTTTACTCAGGCATCCAATCAGTCTCTCTGGATAATCCCATAGCAATTAAGTCACGCCCCTAGCAACCATTTTTGGGCACCCTAGCAACATCTCCCATAGACTGCCATTATAAAATGCCCAGATGGATATCTTTGCAGCACAGTGTCATAAAGACATAGGGGTGGGCTCATTTTACTCAGGCATCCAATCAGTCTCTAAGGATTCTTATTAAGCTATTAAGCCACGCCCCTAGCAACCAAATATGAGCACCCTAGCAACATAATAAACAAAGCCTTATATCTCTGGATCCGAACATCATAGAGACATGGGGGTTGGGTCTTTTGGTCATGTTAGCTTCATGTTAGCTTCAAGCTAAGTCATACTAGCTTCATGCTAGTTTCATGCTAGCTTTATGCTAATTTCATAATAAATCTTGCTAACTTCATGCTTATTCATGTTAGCATCATGCTAGCTTCATGCTAATTCATGTTAGCATCATGCTAGCTTCATGCTAATTCATGTTAGCATCATGCTAGCTTCATGTTAATTCATGTTAGCTTCATGCTAGCTGCATGCTAATTCATGTTAGCATCATGCTAGCTTCATGCTAATTCATGTTAGCATCATGCTAGCTTTATGCTAATTCATGTTAGCATCATGCTAGCTTCATGCTAATTCATGTTAGCATCATGCTAGCTTCATGCTAATTCATGTTAGCATCATGCTAGCTTCATGTTAATTCATGTTAGCATCATGCTAGCTTCATGCTAATTCATGTTAGCATCATGCTAGCTTCATGCTAATTCATGTTAGCTTAATGCTAGCTTCATGCTAATTCATGTTAGCATCATGCTAGCTTCATGCTAATTCATGTTAGCATCATGCTAGCTTCATGCTAATTCATGTTAGCATCATGCTAGCTTCATGCTAACTTCATGCTAATTCATGTTAGCATCATGCTAGCTTCATGCTAATTCATGTTAGCATCATGCTAGCTTCATGTTAATTCATGTTAGCATCATGCTAGCTTCATGCTAATTCATGTTAGCATCATGCTAGCTTCATGCTAATTCATGTTAGCATCATGCTAGCTTCATGCTAATTCATGTTAGCATCATGCTAGCTTCATGTTAATTCATGTTAGCATCATGCTAGCTTCATGCTAATTCATGTTAGCATCATGCTAGCTTCATGCTAATTCATGTTAGCTTAATGCTAGCTTCATGCTAATTCATGTTAGCATCATGCTAGCTTCATGCTAATTCATGTTAGCATCATGCTAGCTTCATGCTAATTCATGTTAGCATCATGCTAGCTTCATGCTAACTTCATGCTAATTCATGTTAGCATCATGCTAGCTTCATGCTAATTCATGTTAGCATCATGCTAGCTTCATGTTAATTCATGTTAGCATCATGCTAGCTTCATGCTAATTCATGTTAGCATCATGCTAGCTTCATGCTAACTTCATGCTAATTCATGTTATCATCATGCTAGCTTCATGCTAATTCATGTTAGCATCATGCTAGCTTCATGCTAATTCATGTTAGCATCATGTTAGCTTCATGCTAATCATGCTAACTTGATGCTAGCTTCATGCTAATCATGTTAGCTTCATGCTAGCTTCATGCTAATTCATGTTAGCATCATGCTAGCTTCATGCTAATTCATGTTAGCATCATGCTAGCTTCATGCTAACTTCATGCTAATTCATGTTAGCTTCATGCTAGCTTCATGCAAATCATGTTAGCTTCAGGCTAATCATGCTAACTTTATGTTAAATCAGGCTAGCTTCATACTTAAACATACTAACAGCCAGATAGCCTACTAAACTAAACTTCTGTCAAACCGTTTTTAACGTTCAGGCCAGGCTTTGTCAAGCCAACATAAAGTTTGTCAACAAACTTTTCTATCTAGTTATTATTATTATTCTTCCAACCAAATTTCCGCAATTAATACGGCTCGAACCGCTTAACTTAGAAACTTCATTCCAACTCTCAAACGTGCGGACTATTCGGGAATAGTGTGCTATGACTTTTATAAGCGGTCGGGGGTACGGTCTTCGCCCCAGGGGCGAAAAAGCAGCCGAAAAATCCCATTGACTTAACATGGAGACAAACTTTGACGAGTCGTAGCTCAGACCTAGAATTTCACAGAAACTTGTGACTTGCCACATTTGAAGAGGCTGGCAGGCTCTGTAAGAACATACCTCACAATGGCGTGTAAGTTGTACTTCTGGGGTGTAAGAGGCCCCCAAATTTCCCCATAGACTTATAATGGGGCAGGAATCATGCCCATATAAGGAAATAAAAACGTCCCAGATGGGATATCTTTGCAGCGCAGTGTCATAGAGACTTGGGGGTGGGCTCATTTTACTCAGGCATCCAATCAGTCCCTTAGGATCCTTATTGAGCTATTAAGCCACGCCCCTAGCAACCATTTTGGGCACCCTAGCAACATTTCCCATAGACTGCCATTATAAAATGCCCAAATGGATATCTTTGCAGCACAGTGTCATAGAGACATGGGGGTGGGCTCATTTTACTCAGGCATCCAATCAGTCTCTCACCATCCTTATTGAGGTATTAAGCCACGCCCCTAGCAACCAAATATGAGCAGCCTAGCAACATAATAAACAAAGCCTTATATCTCTGGATCCGAACATCATAGAGACATGGGGGTTGGGTCTTTGGGTCATATTAGCTTCATGCTAGCTTCATGCTAAGTCATACTAGCTTCGTGCTAGTTTCATGCTAGCTTTATGCTAATTTTATAATAAATCTTGCTAACTTAATGTTAAATCATGTTAGCTTAATGTTAAATCTTGTTAGCTTCATGCTAAATCATGCTAGCTTCATGTTAATCATATTAGCATCATGCTAGCTTCATGCTAGTCATGCCACCATCATGCTAACTTCATGCTAGTCATGCTAGCATCATGCTAGCTTCATGCTAATCATGCTAACATCATGCTAACTTCATGCTAACTTCATGCTAACTTCATGCTAACTTCATGCTAATCATGCTAGCATCATGCTAATCATGCTAGCATCATGTTAGCTCATGCTAACTTCATGCTAATCATGTTAGCATCATGCTAGCTTCAATGCTAATCATGCTAGCTTCATGCTAATCATGCTAGCATAATGCTAGCTTAATGTTAATCATGCTAGCATCATGCTAATCATGCTAGCATCATGCTAACTTCATGCTAATCATGTTAGCATCATGCTAGCTTCATGCTAATCATGCTAGCATCATGTTAGCTTCATGCTAATCATGCTAGCATCATGCTAGCTTCAATGTTAATCATGCTAACATCATGCTAACTTCATGCTAATCATGCTAGCATCATGCTAATCATGCTAACATCATGCTAACTTCATGCTAATCAAGCTAGCATCATGCTAATCATGCTAACATCATGTTACCTTCATGCTAATCATGCTAGCTTCATGGTAATCATGCTAGCTTCAATGCTAATCATGTTAACATCATGTTAGCTTCAATGCTAATCATGCTAGATTCATGCTAATCATGCTAGCATGCTAGCTTCATGTTAATCATGCTAACATCATGCTAAATCATGCTAACAACATGCTAGCTTCATGCTAAATCATGCTAGCTTCATGCTAAATCATGCTAGTGTCATCCCAGCGGGCACCTTGACGTCAATTTGACATCAACAAATAGTCAAGATTTTGACCACCATGTATGACGTGCATGAATATGCATATTTTCATTATATTTTGTAATTATTTCCTTCTGGTTGTAAAGAGACCCAACAAAGGTATCAAACTGACATGTTTTTTGTGGTCCCTATATCTCAGGTCAATATCATTGACATTAAATTGATGTTGATTTGATGTCAGGAAATAAGATGTCAAATTGACGTTAAATTTATGTCAAAACAATGTCTGAAAAAGTATATTTATTATTCATTGTAAATCAATGCGACTCATGTTTAACATCTTGAAAGTTGTAATGGGGAGAGTTAAAAATGTAATAAACACGTGCAAATAAACTATTATTGTTTTTTATTATTATTATTATATTTTCATCACAGTGTCTAAAATATAACATTTTAAATATAAATTTGAAGAATACCATTAATAATAAAATAACATCAAGACGTTTATATGTTTCATTCATACAAGTCAGTTTGGAATGTTTGATCCTGACAAAAAAGAAGCGAGGAAATCTCGCGAGATTACACGATACTGGAGAGTTTAACGGCTGTCTGCGTGATCATCGAGAGTGCATCAAGGTAAGGAAATATCAAGTCAATAAGTCAATGTTTAAAACGCGTAACATAATTTTATTCACACATAAAATGTTGTATGACAAAAAGCACGATGCCAATTAATTGTGTTTTTCTGTAAGTTGTGAACGTATCCGTTATAATGGTTGATTAGCTATTCCACGGGATGTTCCCGCCGAAATTGGACTAAGGTTACATTTATATGATTGTAATATAAATATTAATCAATTAATATGATATCTGGTGTTATCAACTTAACCACTTGGTTGTTTATTGCTTCAGAAAAGCACATAAATGTAAGGGCTTTTTGGACAACTGTTCAGTAGAAAAGCGTTGATATCGTAGTTCAGTCAGTTTATCCGAGAGGTCTTACAGGCGCCACAGACACCTCTGTCAGAGTCATTTGTAAAGAGGAGCAGCACGGCAGCTGGATGAGTGCGGTCAGTTAATTAATGCTGCTTGCTTAATTTCGTGTTACTGCTTAAGTGTTTATACTTAAAGTTAGATGATATGTTGGTGTTTTATGGCTCGCGGATTTGCAATAACTGCATTTATCAGGCAATCACACGTCACACGCTTATGCTTGTACCTGCGGTGGCTCGCGCTGTATCCATGATTTAAAGCAGAGAATAGACTCTTAACTCCTTTGTAAGAAAAAGTCAAGCAGTGTAAGTTTTTGGCATGTGCTATTTGAATTGAAATGAAGTGTAATGGTGTTATTT
This sequence comes from Misgurnus anguillicaudatus, assembly GCF_027580225.2. NCBI lineage: Eukaryota > Metazoa > Chordata > Actinopteri > Cypriniformes > Cobitidae > Misgurnus > Misgurnus anguillicaudatus. Next base: position 14,548,796 of record NC_073339.2, on the reverse strand, counting down.
TGCTTACTTCTCTTGATGAATAATTAGCACGTTTAATGGAACTTGAAAATATTAGTTATATAAATGTGCTCTTGTTTTCAGTGTACTTTTATAATTCTTTTGTAATGTCTTTGTTATCAGAGCCCTTCAAATTAAACATAGTGATGGTGATCTTGTCAATGCTGAGATTTTAATGCATCAACAGCCATTACATCTGTCTGGATCAGGTAATGTTGTGACATGTTAACCCTGATATTTTACAGTATATACTTAAATGCATTATGCAAGTGTATGCATTACATTCTGATAAAGGTCATCATTTATAGAATTATCTTTTACTATTGCACTAATTTTACTTTTTTATATGTTGTCAGGATTGAACAAGAAACAGACAGCAAGGGTTGTCAGGTCAGAAACGTGATGACACACAAACATAAGAAACTTCACAGGTGAGCTTTTTAAAAACACCTGCTACTTGTTTCTCAGTACTGGTTTATCATTGTCATAAGGAAAATATAAGAAAATAATTCAGTATGCAATGGTCACTGACTGTTCAGCACAGCACTTAATTTCTTCTGTATGTCACTATTCCCTCTATAGTACATGTTTCAGACCCTTCGTTTTCAATAGACAGACACAGAAGTTAATTCATAGTTCAGAGTGGATGTTGATGCAAGTTTTAAAGAGGCTTCATATTGACAGACAAAATGGATCGGTTGTGTACATAACAGCATTTCTTTCTGTCTTATCTTTATTATGGCTGTGACAGTATTTTACCACCGCCATGGTAATGCACCAATTCACCACTGTGGTGCGGTGGTTTATATAATGTGTTTGTGTGAGGGGGGAGGTATATATCTCTTTTATATATATATTGAAAATAAAAAATGTAAACAAAGATCATATATGATGTTTCTTAACAAACGTGTGTGTTCATAGGCGGCAATTTCTTTTTCCACCGGTGGGTGCTCATCACAACCTCCAGCTTTACTGGACGCCAGGTGCTCTGGAGCGCTCAAAAGCTTTGAAGAGGTGGAAAGCAGTGCAGTCATGTTTTCGTGTGATTTTAGATGCGAATTGTAAAGTTAAAGGTAATGTTTTTTCTGTGTTTTTGATTGTGTTCATGTTTTGTGTGTAAAAAACAATATTTTTCACACAATTTACTGTATAGCGCTGTTTTCACTGTCCTCAAAGCGGGCTGATGTCTTCCTTGTTCTATGAAGTCCCTCCTTCAGAATTATGTAACGAGTTCTGCTTGTGTAGTTTGTTTAGTGTGTTTCGACAGCAGCTTAGCTTAGCCAGAGATAGGGCTGCACGATTAACGGCACATGATTGTCACGCGCATCTCGTCAGTAAAGCTGGTTTCTTGATAAGTAATAAATCGCCATCAGCTGCTTTCAGATGGAGCGCCATTTACTACACAGAGCCATAGTTCACTGACAAAAGGGGAAATAAATATCGCATTCATAATCGGCAATGATTTCCCCTTTTGCCAGTTAACTGCGGGTCTGTGTGGTGGGTGGCGCTTCATGTGAGAGTAGCTGATGGTGATTTGTTGCTTGTCGGGGAACTGGCTTTGCTGACGAGGTGCGCGTGACAGTCATGTGTAATTAATTGTGCAGCCAGAGCCATTTGAGCTTAGCTGACGCCTGACATGTTCCTGTGGGCAGAGGTTAGTCAAAGCTCATCATTCAACTTGGAAGTAGAGGGCTGTAGTACAAACTGGCCGTTCGCTGTAGGATTTTGTCACAGGTGGGAGCGGAGCGCCCCTGTCGCGGGTCATGCTCCTCCTTCTGTTTCCACCCCGAGGACGTCCCAAAATGCCCCAATGACCAAACAGACAAGAGGAATAAAATGTAACAGTCTTTATTTAATTAAAAACAGGGAAAAGGGGAAGGGTTCTAAAAATGGTGAGCTTTCTGGAACTGAGGGAACAGTGATCCGAGTCACTTCTGACTGTTCACGTAGACTGCAGGTAAGTCTTCCTGACTTTCCCTCTCTCTTCGTCTCCACGTGAACTACATGTAAGTCTTCCCGGCTTCCTCTCTTTGCGTCTCACAGGTGAACTACAAGTGAACGTTTCTAGCCTCTTTTCCTGAGCTCAGAAGGATAGATACAGGTAAGTACACTGGGCTTTAGGCGTACAGGGAGGTATACGGGTGGGTACACTGGTAAGTAGCTTTGGGCGTACACAGGGGTGTATACAGGTGGGTACACTGGTAGGTAGCTTTGGGCATACACAGGGGAGTATACAGGTAAGTACACTGGGCTTTTAGGCATACAGGGAGGTATACAGGTGGGTACACTGGTAGGTAGCTTTGGGCATACACAGGGGAGTATACAGGTAAGTACACTGGGCTTTTAGGCATATAGGGAGGTATACAGGTGGGTACACTGGTAAGTAGCTTTGCAACTTGAACTTACTGGCAAGGGAATGGGCGGATGTACAAGGCTTATCCTTCTTGACACTCTGGTAGTTGGAGCAGACGTATAGGCACACAACGACTTCTAGTCTTCCTCTCTCGAACAGACTTACGACGACCACTTAGGCGTCAACTTCAGGGCATAGGATAACACAATCCCTCGACGACACAGAGCCCTTGGCTCGGACCTGCAGGCTGGCAGCAAAGACACACAATCTCTTCGATAATAACAATACTTCAAGGAACATGCAAGGAGGATTACACCACCTCTTAGCTTCAGGCAGGAAAGGGGCAGATGGAGGCACCGGGTGAGGCGGATTGTTGTTTAGACAAACGCACCCACTAGATGGGGTCACAGAGGTAGGTAGATGGAGGTGGGGGGGGGTCGTACGGTACAGCGTGCTACAAGAGCGGGGCCAGCCACTTCACCTCAACTTTCTTTCAGACAACCAGGCAGAAGATATGGACATAGATTGACATCTGGAAACACTCGACACGTGTATAGTTATACACAACAACAGTAAGTACACTTTTTCCCCACCACAAATAGATAGATACAAGCTCTCCCTCTGCAGATGTCGAACACAATGTTCACAGCCCAGCCTTACTTGCTACAGTCGAGGTGCCAACACAGGCGTGGGAGGAGTTGAATCTGTCCCAGTCGTATAGGAATAAAAGACAGCTGTCCAGTGCCACCACTCTGCTCTTCGGAAACAGGTCTCTTTCTTCAGCCTGGGAAGTGATCGCTGACAACACTGACAATACACAGCACTCCAAAAATCCAAGTGTACACTCTCACAAAATAATCACCCACCGCACTCCACGCACTCACGGTGATGAAGGCCAGGGTCACCCGTTGGGCCGTGTTCAGAGTCCTGTATCGTTCGATGACTAAGGCAGAAGACAACCATATGTAAACGTCAAGGCCACGACTACTTGAGCCCTTCCCTTCCTCCGCCGACTCCAATGTGTCAATGAATTTTCACAACAAGCTGGGGGCTAACACACTCAATCAGGGAACAAAGACAAACTAAGAGGACAGTATGGTTAATATTGCAATTGACAGAGTGATAACAAGACAAACTCCAACGTATCGCACTGTTCCTTTAACTCCTTCTTCCCTTTTTCCTTACAGATGTCCCAACCATCCAGGGCCTTGTTTATGCAGACTCCTCCATCCTTTCGACATATAAGATTTCTTCAACATACACAGTAGAATCAACAGCGCATCACTGCAGTATAAATGAGTTCAGCACTTATCTCCGTCTTTATTTCAGCCCAATTCTCCTGTCTTGATTTCGCCCAGCCTACAAATCCACACAAAAGATGTCTCTCCAAACACACCATAGACCTCCGCTTCACACACAGCGATCGACGGAAAACGAGCACCCGCTTCGCTCTTCCGCGAACGCCGGAACAAACGTGGCTTTTCACTCCTTCGTTTAAGGCTACTTTTCATCTGCCATTGGCTTCCTTCATCCAGATGCTCGTCTTTACTCTTCGTTTCATTTTTCCGGCTTGCCCTCACCCGCCCCCTTTCACAACAATCCAGCGGGCTCCCAAAGCGAACTCGTGGAACAACTGCTCTCCTTCAGTTTCTTTCACGCCCTTTTTATGGGCCTCCTCTCCTCTTCAAAGCCCAATCATCGATCGCCACACTTGCTTAACACACCTGATCCTTCTAATCCTCGATTTGTTTGCCCGGAGTTGGCCGGAACCGACCTGGTGTTTCATTAAAATTCATGCGGGCTGAAGGATCTTCGCCCTTTTCGTTCGCCTCCATGACAGTTTGAAAGGGGAATATATTGCTTGGCAGTGAACTTAGAGCATAAATAATACCTTAGCTCACACAGCAAGATTACACACTAACTAAAGTTGCGATCAGGGAAAACCGTACCTTTAATGTGAATAAACTGAGCATATGTGCTTTGCCATTTTGCTGGGTGCTAGAGCCGAGCTTCTGAGCACCCACGGGATTGGCGCCTATGTGTGTGTTTATTGTAGCACTTCAAACCATGAAACAAAAAGTGAGAAACCTTATTGGGGTTATAATGTTTCCAGCAGCACTAAAAACATGTTCTGATGGTGTACGGGTAGCGCAGATTGATACTTTTTCACAACCTTGAGTGACCAAGAAAGAATATTTTGCCTTTGTTCTTCTCGAAAGCTAGCGGTTCATCACTGATATCAGTTGCAAATAGCGCTCTAACTCTGAATCTCCTGGCTGTTTGCGTTCACACAAACTTGAAGATATCTCGCTGGGGGAGATTGTACTTTATATTTTTTCATAGTTTGTGACGTGCACGCAACCGCAGGGCTCTCCCGATTCCGCCAAGTGGTTGATGTCCCCAGGGCAACACTATGTTGACCCCGGGACAACATTTCAATCAACCAATCAGATTTCAGAAATAAGTTTAAAGTTTGTTTTAAGTTTAAGCTTACAACCAGGATTAGCTGTTTCTAGACCATTGTTTTTCACTTATCATGTCCATCTGATTTTAGGGTTTGGTTAGGGTTGGGGTTTGAGGTGGGTTTAGGTTTTATTTAGCAAATTGTTGTCCTTGGGTCAACACAATATGTTGCCCTGAGGACATCAACCACTTGGCAAAATCAGTTCAAGCCAACCGCAGGCCGCACTTTACCATATGTATTATGGCTCTAATCATCACTTTTAAAATGATGGCTATGTCCATGAGTTATACAATTAACCACCAACCACTGTAATCCACCACCAAGCTACCATGTTGTAATGGAACCTTACAATATATTTTGTACTTGTTTTGGATTGTATTCAGATCAAATTCTAGTTATCCTAATAATTAAGATGCAGTGTTTTGTATTTCACAATTTATGTTAAAAGGGGCTATGACTTGTTTTTTATTTTATTATGTGTTTTATTGTAGGCAGATCACTGTGCAACTTGGTGAAGTCACGTGTCTTTCCAGATGCCAAAATCTGTACCCCTCAAAAAGTAAGTAAATAATAATGGTGTCCCGTGACAAAAAATGGAAACATTCTTTATTTTTAATAGTTGTACTTGGGCCAGTTTTTTGTATGTTTCTGTACTAATGAAATATGTTTTTTTAAGGACTTTATTATATGCCATGATAGCCAAGATGAGCCTGAAGAGGAGATTTGGGAAGATGCTGTTTCATAAGTCTTTGTTTTGCAAGATTATCTGTGGTAAGTTTGTAAAATGTGTATTAAAAATAGGACAAGAACATCTCCTAATCAAACATTTTTGATCAGGTAGCGGTGTCTGCCAACGTGATGCCTTGCTGGTCTGGTTTGAGTTTGAAGTCTCTCACAGACAGTCCAGAAGGTCTGGAGTCCATCTTAGCTTTCATTGGTAAGTGACTGCATGACTGCACAAGAGGCTGTTTGACCCACACATAAGGCAAACAGTCAATGTTTGCTTTAGCATCTAAATTTGGGGCGGTAAAAATATAAAGTCAATATCACCCAAGTATTCAGACCCTTTACTCTGTACTTAGTTAACGCACCTTTTGAAGCAGCAGTTACAGCCTCAGGTCTTTTTGGGTAGGATGCAGCAAACTTTACAACACCTGGATTTGTCTGGAACCAACCCGTTCAGAAGCACCATTCACCTCCATAGCATTCTTTTATCCTGCTATGGAAGCCAATGGTGCCTCTCGTCAGTCTGGCTACAGACATTCCTCAAAATATCTTTGTGTTCATCAGAACCCTTTAAAGGACAAGTTCGGTATTTTACACTTAAAGCCCTGTTTTCAGATTGTTTATGATGAAATGGAACAGTTTTGACTGAAATTTCAACATATGCGGCTGCCCCGAGAATTTTCAGGTGTTTTTGTTGTTTCACCTCCCACCTCTACAATGTGTATATAGGTGCACAGGAACAATCCTTCCTAAAATGCATTAAACTTTCATTTACAAAGACGTGAAACTCTTCGAGTGGTCAGGGGTGTTCACTGATATGCTCACACAAAAATCGCTGCGAAAGATGCTTTCCAACAGGTGTTTTAGCATTCGTTGTAAACTTGTGGACCTATTTTTTCCAAACGCCTCACACCAGTACATTCTTCCAGTTGGTGGCGATAATCCACCTTTGCCAATTGCAAGAATATAAACAAAGTTCCCGCCGCGGAGTAATACCGTAACTCACAGCCACATCTAATACAAGTCAATGGAGTTGGACAAAAACTACGATAAAACCTGTTGGAATTTTGCAGCGATTTTTGTGTGAGCATATCAGTGAACACCCCTGACCACTCGGTGAGTTTCACGTCTTTGTAAACAAAAGTTTAATGCATTTTAGGAAGGATTGTTCCTGTGCACCTATATACACATTATAGAGGTGGGAGGTGATACAAGAAACACCCGAAAATTCACAAGCCAGCATCATATGTCCAAATTCAGTCAAAACCGTTCTATTTTATCATAAACAATCTGAAAACAGGGCTTTAAGTGTAAAATACCAAACTTGTACTTTAAGGTGTAGAAACATCAAGACCAATAGGAGACACCTGAGCTAAATTTCAGGTATTGTTGCAAAGGGTCTGAAATATGTATAATGTAAAAATAATGTTTGCAAACGTTTCAAAAAATCAATTTATGAGGAAAAATGTAAACAATTGCAGTATCATGCAACAAAATTGAAAAGTGAACACAACAGCTTTCTTCCTTCATCAGACAGCTATGCTATGTTTCTAGTCAGACCATTAAAGAACACGTATCTTGCCTTAATATGCAATATCTTTTTTATACATGGGCTAAAAAAACAGCATTTTTGACAATGACATAACAACATGTGGTTTGTTTTTCCTCTTTAGATGCTGTCATCATATTGTTAGTGCATGAGCCAGAATGGATGGGTGGTGGTTGCCATAAGAATACTGTCAACTAAACCAACAACAAAATTCAAATTTGCAGTAATAAATAAAATGACTTTTAAACATGTTTTTGTTTTCGTATTTTATGATTTTATTCTAGATTTGGAATATTCCACTTTTGCACTACTACGTGGAAACTGTTTGAAAGAGTGTGTTTTTATCCATAAAAGATAAATTTCAATGGTGAATCAATGTTGAAATGCCGGCTGGGATATCAAAATACCATTAAAATGACATCAACATCGTAACATCCTGATGTCAAATAGATGTAGAATTGACATCAAAATGACATCAGCAGAGGTCAAAATCTTGACATCAAATTGACATCAACACTTTGACGTCAAAATGACTTTCATTTTTGACCTATTCTGTGACGTAATTTTGACGTCGATGTTTGATGTCAAATTGATGTTAAATTGACATCAAATGCCCGCTGGGATGTTAGCTTCATGCTAAATCATGTTAGCTTCATGTTAAATCATGTTTGCTTCATGCTAAATCATGATAATGTCATGATAAATCATGATAATGTCATGATAAATCATGTTAGCTTCATGATAAATCATGTTATCTTCATGTTAAATCATGCTAGCAAAACATGTCAACAGCCAGGTAAACTACTAGACTAAATTTCTTTTACATTTCTGTCAATCAACTTTTTTGCATTTTCATGCACTGGTAATTCCTTGGGAATTGCATTTCTAGTTGAATGTAAACAACTGTCTGAAACGTAAAAAATTTAGAAGAACCATCAGAAACGAAGTTAACGCTCATATGAAACAGCAAGCACTGAACACTTACAGAGCAGGAACAGTCAAAACGTCTAATTGTATATTGAAGAAAGTTAAGAGCAAAATTAGTCCCAGCTAGTTTAAAATCACACTTTGAACAGCACACTTCACATGAGTCTGATGTTGTAGTGGCTCTATAATAAAGGAATGGACTGAATGCTAATTAGACCTTTCACTTGTATAGCACTCCCACACAAGAGCATACAAAGCAAATGAAACTTTTAACCCTAAGCACTGCCTCACACAAAGATATCTGGCTAATGGTTTACAGAGAGAGGAAGATGGGATTTTTGGGGAACTATCACAGATAAAAACGTCCATGACAATCTGAAACTGCTTCATTTCACACTTAGTTTTTTTATAACGTTTGTTTTTCCTGATTAGATTTAACACAATCTTCCAAACTGAAGTCGACACTCCCAAAATAGATTATACCGCTGTTGAAAGTATTTCCTTTGTGTTGCTAAGCCAATGGTTTTCTTGCACAAATAAATGCATCTCATAAAAAGCTTTGCCCAAATCTAACATTTTTGTTTGAAATCCAGTACAGGTCGACGTTATGTCATACTCACAGTGACAAATTGTAAATGTTCATGACGTTGATGAATTGGTGAATCAGCAGAGCGATTAGCTCATAAACCAAAAATGGCTATAATTGATCTAGCAGTATTACTGCAACACTGTCAGTGCCATAATGAAAAACAGGACTCTTCTTGACGTTTTGTTAGTATGCACTGGAAGGAAACTTTTGGAAATTCTCTCTGATTGGAAAGAAAAAGAATAAAGAAGAAAGAAAGAATGCCACAGAGTTTGCATTTAGAAAATAGCCATGCACATTACTGAACTAGTGTCAGTCTGGTTAACAGCAGAATTATCCAAGGACACAGTGGACCAAAAACAAAGAGCATTAAACCATCACAGATCATTTGGAGCACTGGATGGATACCAACCAATGTTCTGTCTACAGGAAAAAAATGACATTAGGTAGTTAGTTGATCAAGCCTGGCCAAGCTGGTTAGGCTCTATCCTTTAAGTAATCAAATTTTTTTGTCTCTAAAATTACAAATTACATACATAAGCTTTCCATTGATGTATGGTTTGTTAGGATTGGGCTAATATTTGGCCGAGAAACGATTAATTCTGTATATTGAGGAAACCGCTTTTAAAGGGATAGTTCGACCAAAAATTATATTAAACCCATGATTTACTCACCCCCAAGCTGTCCGAGATGCATATGTCGATCGTTTTTCAAACAAACACATTTTCAGTTATTTTAGAAAATGTTTTAGATCTTTCAGTTAATTAAATGTGAAGTTACGGGGTCCACGACCTTCAAGGCCAAAAAATGTCCATCCATCCTTCAAAAAAAAAACCCAAACGGCTCCAGGATGATAAATAAAGGTCTTCTGAGGGTAATCCGCGTGGTGCTGTTGTAGAAATATCCATATTTAAAACTTTATAAACCAAAATAACTACCTTGCGGTGGCGCCGCCATCTTAGACTCCTCTGTATTCAGGAGAGAGTATTAGCGTAGTGTACGCACTTTTCTTAGTGACGTATGACAAATTCGGAGGGCGGGGGCACAGAGCAGCTGCAGAGTAACCTCCGTACGCTGAGTAAAGCTCTGATCTTAAATGCGGACGCGACTAAGATGGCGGCATTACCGGATGTGAGTTATTTTGGTTTATAAAGTTTTAAATGTGGATATTTCTACAACGAAACTGCGCGGGTTACCCTCAGAAGGACTTTGTTTATCATCGTGGAGCCGTTTGGATTTATTTTGTGAAGGATGGATGCACACTTTTTGGACTTGAAGGTCGTGGACCCCATAACTTCACATTTAATCAACTGAAAGATCTAAAACATTTTCTAAAATAACTGAAAATGTCATCATCTGAAAAATGATGGACATATGCATCTCTGACGGCTTCGGGGTGAGTAAATCATGGGTTAAATATCATTTTTGGCCGAACTATCCCTTTAATGTTCGAAATCCAAATAAATTTCTTATTTTTTTCAATTCAGTTTTATTTATTTTGCGCTTTTCAAAATTGTTTAATTGTTTCAAAGCAGCTTTACATTAATAGATGCAGGAAAAAACACAGAAAAATCATAAAACATACACAGCAGGATACAGCAGTTAAGAATAACCATACTAGCGAGCGTAGTAAAAATTTAACGTATGTAAGAGGGTGCTAAGTTAAGCCAATGTCAGCAGACTCCTCAGGGGTTAAAAAACACATATTATTAATAAAAAGTAATATGTTTGTTTAAGGATTCTTTATTGGCTTATCGCTGTAATGATCTTGTGGACTGAATGGGGATATATAAAAAACAAACTTGAATAGGTAATCCCCAAAGAGCTGGAAAAAGGACGCAACTTTGGAGACTAGTTTCAAGCTATTTTTGTTTACAATTTTGCTGCATCCACTCACAAAATAAATGATATATTTACCGTAGAAATTTAAAAAAATATCTTAATGGGTTGTGATCTTTATATGATATTTGTCATAAAAGAAAAATCTATAATTTTGACCCATAAAATGTATTTTTTTTTTACAGATGTTTCTGTGCAACCCAGTATCACAAAATTACGTACCTATAGTCACGAAATTACGTACCTATAGTCACGAGTATTTTCTTTTACGTGTCATTGTTACGTATTGGTTACTCAACTGTTTTGTCCTATTTGCTTACCATTGTCACTTTGGTTTGGGGTTAGATTTACATAACATGACGTCCTTACCCAAGCCCAACTCTAACCTTATAACGCCAGGCGACAATGGTTTAAAAATCAGGAAAAAAAAACAGAAAAATAATACTTAAAGTGACATCCTAATGCAAACACCAAATCCAACCCTAAACCGAAGCGACGATTGTTTGAAAGTAGGGAAAAGCAGTTGAGTACCCAATATGTGACAATGAAACAAACAGAAATACGTTATATGTTCACTTCAAAACACGGGAAAACGTGACAGTGTCACAGAAAACACTCACAAATTTATGTGACTATAGATAAAAAAATTTGTGATACAGGGTTGTTCGGTGCAACTTCCAACTGGATTTGTGGTTCGCATAATTTCCTATTCCCTTTTTATTTACATCTTGGCCTACGAAAGAAAGCTTAATTTTGACTTGTCAGCAATCGGAACATTATCACCAAGCTGAAGACTGTTGATAACCTTTCATTGTTCAATGAAGCTCATGAAGACATAACATACAGATGCAATACGCTTCATTGAATAAATGTATTATTCAATAGAAAATTGTCCGTCCCACTGCCTACCCAGTAACATTTTATAGATCGGTAATAGCTGGGTAATGATATGGTAATACATACGTAATTTCATGGTAATGTTATTTTATCATGGTAAAGTTCTGCAGCAGGTATTTGTTTGTTGAATTGAACAATTTTAGCATATGGAAGCCTATTTCACATAGCAGACGGTACGTAATTTAGTGGAAATGTGATTTTGCATTTAATAGCCCTGAGACTGTCCTTCAAACTACCTCATTTATTTCAAGGTAAATACAAGAAAACAACACTGAGCATCACTAGAAGGATACTTTATGGGTATATCAACACAGCTGAGAAATTAAGTAGTAACAGGCAATACTGTATTTTACAGCCCCTGATGCCATGTAGTTGTGAAATTACTTTATTTACTTCATGGTAAGAAAAGATACAAACTTTCATTCTATGTAACTACTAAAATGACTTGGTTAGTCCCTTTAATCACTGTTTTATTATGCTATAACATTTAAAAGTAACCATGTACTTAAGATGTATCATTCCAGTAAGTACATAATCACTACAATTATTACCATTTTATTGTACCTTTAAATCAACACAATTTGCATTGTTATTGTCAGGAAACTGCACAGTAATTGCCTGGATATTGCACAGTAATTGTAATACATGGTTTAAAAATAATATTACCATTACAGTACCCAGTTTTTACCAATCTGTATAGTAAAGTGCTACTGCTTAGCCCTTACACAACCAAACACCACTACGAAACTCATTTCAAAATACCAACATGTGTATAAAGAAACATGGTCTTGTGTGAATTATGGTCATATGCTGAAAATTGTTATCATGTAGTTTTCGGTAAGTTTCTAAAAGGCTTCACCTGATTTGCAATTACTTTTTAAATATGGAGGAGTATTTACAATATGAATACTTTAATAAATGTATCAATTATAAAATATGAATAAGAAAACCTGGGATACAGCTGTGGGAAAGGCAGGATAAATCTGGCAGTGGTAAACTAGTAAACTTTGATCAAAGTTGAGTTGATGTAATATATAACACTGGGCGTGGAGACACAGAGACTCCCATTTACGATATGATTTTAATGATGATTGACACATGACTAAATGTTTAGGTTCCTTTCAAACCTACGTTAAAAGTGTACTTGTTAAATATTATCACTGCAGTAAGAGTTTATTTGATCATGGTGCCACGATCGCTGGATAATTCTGAAATTAATTTTCAGTCATTTGCGATGTTACAGAGCTGAACGTCTTCACATATTGACATTATTTGCGAGGTACATTTGCAAATGATTCATAAAGTCATACCTCTGCAATTCTTTGAACGATTGTGTTTTAGAAGTACTGTATGCTCAGCCCTAATGTTTACTTAACTTCGTAAACTTTTGGACAGAAACCACAAACTTACCACATTTGTCGAAATCCGTGAGAACCTCTGAGACATTAGGAGATGGAAATTTAGCATCAGAATAAAATGTTCGAATGTTATGATTTTTTAACAGAAACTCTCTGCCCCTGTTTTATTCCGATTTATTAACTATTTATCATTTAGCAACGCATATGAGAATTTAAATCACACAAGATGTTTTTGTCGTTGATGATATCTCAAAATTATATTTCTGTTTCCTTTAGATTCATAGTTTAATGTTCGTAACTGTTTGGACAGAAGGAGCTACGAACGTTAGTGAATGTTTTCATTGCATTGTGGTGGATTAAGGATATTATACTTTTAGTGTTAGTAGTAGTATTTTGTAAAAGACACACCCAAATAAATGTTATGCACCAAAATTCAGGATTTTATTAAAGGAAATGAAAGAAATGACTTTGGAAAAATCCAGATGCACTTAATGTCTCACCCTGGCACCCCCAATTTCTGAGGACTGAAATAAAATAAAGTCTAATTACACGATAACGCCAAGGCATAGTGGGTTAAAATTAACTTTATTATTTCTTACATCTATCTTAAACAAAACAGTGAACTAAAAATACAACAACTGGGTATTATACGATCTATATTGTTCATTACACCCCTTGAGGACTGAACCTGTGGAATCGCCAATATACAATTTCTGCAATCTATATGGCACTAAGAGGATATGACATACTGTAGTTGTGACATCCTATTCTCATCTGCTTTGTATCTAAATGTAACATCATATACAACTGTTTATGCAAAGAATAATGGACGACGGGCCTCTGAATTATTCAAAAATAATGCACACCTGAGATGGTAATGTGCCATGACGTGAAGCAGAGTTTTTTATTTATCGAAAAATAAATAAATGGAACATTTCTCAACCAATCAGAATAAGGCATTCAGCATCCCCATGGTATAAATATATATCAATTCTTTCTTAAGAACCATATTCTAAACACATGGGAATTTTTTCAATCCAGCACATAGGAATATTTTTTTCTAAATGTGCACAATTTTCCTAAAAGCAATTTGTGTTACATAGGCATCAACACATGATCTTCCACCTCAACTTCAGAAAGGTTTTTCTTTCTTTCTCTGAGCCCTAGGGCTCTGAAAATCTGTGTAGGTGTGTGCGTGTGTTTGTTTGTTTGGCTTGACCTCTCTGAATGGGTATAAACAGGCTGCTGTTTCAAAGACGTTTTGGAGGGATGTCTGGATTGTTTCAAATCTCCCAGGTATGCTGGGTACTTATAAAAACTGTAGGTTGTCAACTCATACAAACTGTAGTTTGCCTTTTGAAGATTTTGACTGCAGAAATTACTCTACTTCAGATTCTAGAGTGTCTCTTTACTACTTTCTCAGAAGTTGTAATTTGAATGTCTGAATGTCGCTACAGAGACGTTTCTGCATGCACAAAAAGCATAGATGTCAGGAAGAATCATTAAGAAATAAGAAGATGAGAGTGCCATCACAAAAACAGGTTTCTGACAGGCCTGCTTATGAATTTTTGATTTACCGTCACTTCATCAAGATCAGATTAACCAGATCATTGACTGATCATGACATTTTTGTTCTTCTTGTCATTCTTGTTTATAACATTGTATAAAACACATCAATTTATCCAGCACAGTCACACGAAATAACGTACCTATAGTCACATAATTTTTTTATTCTTTTTCGTGATACTGTCACGAATTTCCACGTTTTTTCGTGATCGTATCACGAATTTCTGTTTATGTGTCATTGTCACGTATTGGTTACTCAACTGTTTTGTCCTAATTTCTTACCATTTCCGCTTCGGTTTAGGGTTAGATTTACATAAAATGACATCCTTACCCTAACCCAACTCTAACCCTAATGCCAGGCGACAATGGTTTAAAAATCAGAAAATATAAAAAATAAATCTGAAACAAACAGTATAAACCAATACTTAAAGTGACATGACATCCTAATGCAAACACCAAATCTAACCCTAAACCGAAGCGAAAATGGTTTGAAAATAGGAAAAAGCAGTTGAGTAACCAATACGTGACAATGACACATAAACAGAAATTCGTGATACGATCACGAAAAAACGTGGAAATTCGTGACAGTATCACGAAAAAGAATCAAAAAATTATGTGACTATAGGTACGTAATTTCGTGAGACTGGGTAGCAGCATCATAAATTCTGTGAAATTAAACTTCAGTAAAAGTAAGACTTCTAAGCACTATGCCGTTTTATTCAAATTCTAAGTTTGAGATATATGTTTTATAATTTGATTTTTCTTTGGGGTGGGGTGATGTACCACTGGTGTAAGGAAACGTATAATATATGATATATAAAAATAGAGAGCATGGTGCACGTTTTGGAGAACTGGAGAAAGTTTATTCCAAAAATTTCCATGCAGCCAAAACATAAAAAACACATGACCTTTAAAACCTAATACCATTGTTTTTGTTTTGTTTTCAAGCTTAGTATAGCTTATTTGACATAAATCCATATGCAATGCTGCATAATGGAAAGACACGCATGATTTCAAAATATATGACATTTAATAATTTGGCAAAAATTTGAAAAACTCTCCAGACTTTTATTCTGCAAGGTATTTCATGCTTGCAGTGTATTCCGAAAATCTTCCACAGACACTTTTTGTCTTCTTCACATTAATAGCTCAGCTCCTGAAGTTATCACCTCAGTGCGTTACTGTGCAATTGTATTGTCTGTTTAGAACAAAAGCGCCATATATCATCTGCTCCTGGCACGGTACCTGAAGCCTCTCCACAGACAGGAAAATATCTACCCTGCCTTTAAAAAAAAATCAATTTAATGGGTTAAAATGAGCACTGTGCTCATCAAGAGCTTCCTGACACACACATATACACACACACATAAGAGCTCAAAACGTTGTATCCTGCATACTAATGTTAACAAGAACCTTTAAACACTGTCAGTTCTCTGATATCCCTACTCTGAGTTTTTGCAAGAAATCCAACTGTCAAGGGTTCCTCTATTTCCTCTTCATAAAAAGATGTGAGGCTAATTATAAATAAATAGTTGTATAAAAAAAAAACATTTTTGTCTTAGTAGTGTGCAGAGGTGTGACATGGTTCTCTGGGGGGTTGTTTGTGATGCGGATGTCCTCCCACTTAGAGACATCTGTGAAAAATGTGACCCTGTGGACCACAGTGTCCGGTGCGGTGCTTCTTGCGGCCCCATGAGACCCAGATGTAACCGAGGACATACACTCATAAAACATGTGCTACATAAAGTTGCTAAAACTTGACCCTCAGCTATGATCAGACGAGAGATTTGCTGTTCCTTTTGTGACATTTAAAACACAAATGTTTTCCCAGATTCAAGCAATTTCTGGAGGGCAGCGGGAGACTTTGGTCTAATTAGCCCCTAATAGCGACACTCGGGCATGTGGACATGTGAAGCGTGTGCTCCTACTATTAGGACAGCAGGGTCCTGGTCGTATATCAGAAATGTTTTGGTCATGAACAAAGTCTAACATCTGAGCTGATGAGATAAAAATGATATGAAGTAGTTTGCAGAGTCATTTGCTTTGATATTATGGTTATGGTTTTACTTTATTGCTTTTTCTAATGGTAGTTTCTAACTGTCACGTCAGCTGTCGTGATAAAAAATGTTGGGTGATATTCAAATGATAAAAAAAACATAGCCTAGACTAATATATGGGTTAAAAAGCAGGCAAAGAAACAAACACAGTTTTAGCAAAGCTGCTATTTTACCGATTTCAAAATAAATGACAGTTCAAGGTAACATTTCAAATACACTACAATTTTAACCAGATTTGAGGATATAAAAAATTCCCTGCCTTAATGTGCACATTTGTCTGCTATTTTTAGTACCCCAAAAGCGTATTATATACATTATTCAATGTAATACGACCATAGACGGCAATTTGTTGCATTTGCATCACAAAAAATAAAATCAAGATCCTCTAAGTAACATAATTACTTCTTTTTAGATGCACAACCCTTTCTGCATCTAATAGAAATGAAATAAAGAAATAAAAAGCAGCTCTTAAATCTATTTAAAACACAGAAATCCAAAAATGTGAAGAACTAGTGTTATGCAAATGTTTCAGAAGAAAGCTTTTGGTGTATACTGCCGTCCAAAGCGAAAGCGCAGTAACTACACGCTTGGTCAAAATGGAGTTAAGGCTTGAAACGAGCTTTATGACATCTGTTCTGTCTTATGACAAAGTCTCTTAGTTAAATTTTGTCCCGTTTCAGAGAAATGAGGGTGTCAAAATTGCAGTAACTACAAAATCCATGCTAATACCAAGGCAAACCGCAGTAAGTGACGTTACTGCGTTCTGGCTTTGTTTCCCCGGCTTTGACACTGCAGATACTGCGGTTTTCCCCGATCGTAACACACAACAACAAACCAACCATGGCACAATGCCGCGTCCAAATGATGGTTGAACTCGCGTTAAAATGCAAATAAACAAATACGGGTAAGGAAGATAGCAATATAATAACTCATACATAGGCAAATTACAGCTTTATAAGTAGTTAACTAGCCAGCTGCTAGCAAGTTTTGACCTACCTGTGCTCGTCCATTGAAGGCAATATCCTCCGACAATAATGATATAATCCGATTCAGTCGCATTGGCGTTTGTTGATTCGAACATCTCTCCACTTTTTAGGCAGCTAATCCAATTGTATTGACAGGGGTTACTCCTTTGTTTGATAAGAGTCTGGTAAAGTTATATTGTTAGGCAAAGTTAACGGCGCCCAGTCGACCTGACGAGCGCAGCCGGGGCCGGCAGAAAGCACGCTAGGTGAAAAAGTACACTTCCATAATAAGTGCTCTTTTTCCACGAACTAATTTTGTAGGCTACTTAATATTAAAACATTTTGTTTAGTACTTCTTAAGCTATAATCTTAAGAATATCTAAGTTTACATAACTGTGCTACTTTGAGACAACATGAAAATTAACTAAAATGGGCATACAATAATGTCTTTGGGACAAACATGTTCTTCTATTTTTAACTTGTGTTAATTTTTAACTACTGTTTTTAAAGCAAACCTCGTATAATGTAAATTAATAAATAAAAATTAATAAAATGAGTAAAATACTCTTTGTGGTAAAAGGAGCATTTTTAGCATTCACAACATGCAAACATCAATAAAACTATTACAGTTATTAAAAACAATCAAAATGTATTAAGAAGCATGAGAAAAAGTTGAGTGAACACATTTAGTTCGTAGATACTGCACTCTGCTATTGCAATAGTGCTTTAGTTGTTAAAGGTCATCCAAAGGCAGAGTGCAGTATCTGCATTTTGAGAGTCAAGGGTCACATTGGTGGTCATGTTTTTTTTTCTATAAAAATTTCTTCCTAACAAGGCATTACATGAATGCATTACCACTAATCTACCCACAACATGTTTGGCTGGCTAGTGTAAAAACTTTAAAGCCATTTTTCTCAGTTTCAGTGTTTGCGTAGATACTGCACTCTGCTTTTGGAGGACAGTATAGCAAAGCGTTTAAATGCGGCTGAAAACGGCAGGCGGATGCTGACTGTGGCCACTTACCATCCTTTTTTCAGCTAAGCGCTTTGGTTGTTATGGTACTTCTGTTTTGTTCATCAGTCGATGAACGATTTGCCAGTTGATTGTTGTGATATTTGCCCTGCCCCTGCTCCACTGTGATTGGATGGCCGATTGAGAAGTGACATTGACAAGCTTAGTGTTTCACCCAAAGTTGAAAATTGTTTAATATTTGGCGTTTTTGAAAAGCGCTGTGCTCTTGAAATTGAAAACATACACCAGCCGCACCCGTAAACGCCTTTGTGTACATGCCCCCTAAGATGCAAAAGCCACTAAATGCCACCTTCCTCAAAAATAGGATAATGAAATTGACCAAATGCTCTCGGCACGTATTATACATCATTCAACAAATACTTTCACTTCAAATCTGCTTAATCCCAACCTCAGGCTATTCAGAAATACCGGTTTGTTGGCAGAATCTGTTAAACGCCATGACAATTTTTCAGCCAACACCTCTAATTGAATGGAAGAATGGCAGCATGTGTTTGTCATGGTGCATTTTTTTACCGGGTTAAAGGAGGTTTACTGAGTATATTTTGGCAGAGGTTCTGGGGGCCCTGAGATGGTGCTAGGGGGGCCCTAGTTTAATGACATTTAAAAAATATATATTAATTGATTATAAATAAGGATACTATCCAACAGCACTACACTGTATAATTTAATATGTTTTGTTTAATTCAAATTGTAAGTTTTTTTTTTTTTTGAATGTTTTATATCACATTTTTAGGGGGGGCACAAAGGGATGCACTGTGCACAGGGGGGTTTCATGCATTAATGAATATAAATATATTGCAAATAAATATAAAGAAAGCTAACAAGCAACACTGAAATAGTTAATGACTCATGTCTGCTATATACTAATAATTCTGACTTTACACTACAATGAATCTCTTATTTCCATTTGCACGCTGTTGTTTATGATAAACTCATTGAAGGCATGGTGTGCTTTAACCAAATTCATTCAATTGCACCAAAAACTCATTAAAACACCACTGATTGGCCATTACAATCATCTGCTCAACAGGCACGACTGGTTTATTGGTTGTAATTCTCACATTAATTTTCACATTTCACATTTCGACCCTGTGACGCGAACAGACCATCTTAGAGCTTTCATAGTAAAGCAAAAAAACTTTTTTGTAACTGTATTTTCTTAAAAGAGTAGCATATTTCAGAACTCGGTCTGCATTCTGGGCTAATATTGGGTTTGTACTCTTGATTGACAGCTGGAATTTTCCACATTGAGTGGTGTGGAAATGGATTGGGGCTGTGACATGGAAACTGGTGATAGTAGCTGTCATGGGGATTCGCTGCAGCTGTGCTTCCATTCGACCCATCTGTGATCAAATGAACTAAAAGCAGTGTTTCCCAATTTCAGGCAGAGTATCACCTTTGATCGCCTCAGGACAATACCACTTAGTCACAGCAATGTTCCCTATGATGTTTTTGCCACGTTGAGCAAATTGAAATCTGCTTGCAAGCAGTGCTATATTTTGATTCATATTTAAATATTTAGATATTATTTAGCAGGACTTTGGAAGATATTTGAGAAGGGTAATCATTGGACTTATTCGGATCCTGCATTTAAAAAATAGCAAAAATTGTCAGCCCATCGCATATCTATATCAACATTCCATATGTATTAAATTTGCATAAGCTTTTAGCAGGCGCTTTTATCCAAATTTGACGTACAAAGTAAGTACAATGAAGTGCTTCTATCAACCTTCAAAGGAGTCAATGAGACGTGCTAAAGTACAAAGTTTCATCAATGTCCAAGTATGTCTACAAGAAGTAGAGAAAAAGATACCAAGGGGAGAGTGAATAAATAAATAAATATATTCAGTGTGTGTCCATTTAAAAGATGGAAATTGTTACATGTAAAAGTTAAGTTTTAGTTGTTTCTTGAATATGTGAATCCTATCTATGAAATCCAGGCTAAAGTTTTACAATCTAATTATGAGATTAGGCAGCGCTATCTCGTGGCAGTTCTTACATATTTTACCAGGTGACTAATTTGTACGACCACATTCGTACATTATTGAATGAATTGCCTTTGCCCTTGTGAAGGGACGGGGTTATGGGTGGGGTTTCGTTATTGTTTTTTTTATGATAATCGTACATTTTTGCATAATTAACTTAAAGAAACAACGCCCAGATTTTGGGAATTTAGCTTATTCACTGTAGCCTATCCCCCAGAGTTAGATAAGGCCATACATACCTTTCTCATCTCCGTGCGTGCTGTAACTCTGTCTGACGCAGCCCCTGCTAGCTTAGCTTAGCACAAAGTCTGGAAGTGAATGGCTCCAGCTAGCAAACTGCTCCCAATAAGTGACAAAATAACGTGAACATTTTCCTATTTATGTGTTGTTCACATTATTTTGTCACATATTGGGAGCGGTTTGCTGGCTGGAGCCGTTCACTTCCAGACTTTGTGCTGCGTCAGACAGAGTTACAGCACGCACGGAGATGAAAAAGGTATGTATGGCCTTATCTAACTTTGGGGGATACGGTGAATAAGCTAAATTCCCAAAATCTGGGCGTGTTCCTTTAACGAATATGCTAACTCATAAAATATGTAATATGTGTATTTCTTGTGAGATCAGGCTGGACAAGGAACATCAAATTTCCGTCATTGATTTTAAACTTTGACATGACCTTACTCTGTCAGTATTAAATAAATCAAGGTGTATGTTCTTTACATTATGTAGGATGATTTCAAATTAAATCATAAAATGACTTCAGCTTGGTTTTCAGAGGCAGGGTCACATATTATTAAGGATGCTGATGATAAAGTGCAGAGTTAGCAAGATATCAATGACAAAATGTGTATTTTTGCATTTTAAAATTCTGTGCACCTTCTAGCGTACCAGAGAACCACTGAGAACCACTGAAGCAAAACCACAAAAGGCTTTCAAACAATTATTGTCCGTAAGTCTAAATATCTCATCTCTGCGCAACAAAGTTAGAAAAAATAGCCACTGGCAGCAGCTACCTTTTCAATCTAAAACCTGGCGGAAAGTCAAACCTCAGCCAATAAATCAGAAACCGCAAAGCTGTTCACCCATCGGGAAAGCACCTTCTTTTGACGGTCACGGACAGCGGTGAGTAACCAGTATCAGCTGTGCGTGTGAGTAATAATCTCTGAAGCACAAGATGAATGGCGGCCCTCATCTGAGAGCAAAAACTGTCTGATGTTCATTTGCTGTGTGACTCACGGGCAGCTACTGACAGTCACGGACCCAAAGGACGTCACTATGTTTTAAAGCTGGCGACGCATGCACTGTGTCAGTTCAATTAAAGCATAGCATTGATTCTTTGAATGGTGCTGCATTTAGTTTAACCTCCACAGAGACTATTTAGGACCGACTCCCATATCAATGGAACGCTCTCAAGTCTCTGCCAACTTTAAACAAACAACTGTTTACATTCACTCCCCAGCCCTGTGCTAGTAAATATGTTGCAGGAATTGCTGATTTTTTTGTAATGTTAAAGTAATCACAAAGTGAATTCCCAGATATTGTTGAGATTTGTATTGGTTACAGACAAGGTCTAAAATTCATAAGGCATGGGATAAAGTGCACCACAGCCCCCCCAATACACCCACACTGTAAAAATTGGTTTAGCTTTAAAGTCGCCATGAAACGGAAGTAGTGATTGCCTAATTTTCCCCATGGTGATGTATATCTAAGTGAAACCAGCTTCTGAAATGAAATAATGCAGGGCTGGATTTGAATTTGTCCATCGAGATCTGATAGAGTAACACGGTCTCACACCCATGGCGTCAATATTTGACGACACTTGACCATGCGTCAATATGTTGACGCGGAGGGTATACCTTTCGCGTCATTTTTTGACGAACTGGGGACTTCAATACTATTAGGTACGCGAAATTAAACAGTTGTCGCCTGGCATTGGGGTTAGGGAAAGGTTTGGGTAGGGATGTCATTATGTAAATCTAACCCTAAACCGACGCGAAAATGGTAGAAAATGGTAAGAAAATAGGAAAGAGAATGCAACGGACTCAATAGTATTGAAGTCCCCAGTTCGTCAAAAACTGACGCGAAAGGTATACCCCCCGCGCCAACACACCGACGCATGGTCAAGTGCCGCCAAACATCGACGCCATGGGGAGAGACTGGGTTGGATAGAGACAGAGCGCATTTATGCTAATTTGAAAACCACACTCACCGGGGCTGAAACAATCCAACCATCTGCATTGACTTTGTATTGCGAGAGGCCGCTTCCTTGTCATTTCTGGCTTATAACAAAAAACAGAATAATGCCTAAAAGCTGCTTTGTGACAATATGTACAGCTAACAAGCCAAAGAACCCAGAAATACGTTTTTATAAGCTGTCGAGCCGTAAAACCCAGCCTTTAAGGAGAAAAAAGTGGATCGCCGACTACTTTCCCTCTAGTGGGCGCAGTTCTACTAATAGTAGTACTATGAAAAGTTGCCTGTTTCCACTTTTGTGTCTTTAAACGCTTGTTTTTTGGGGTCTACAGCTTATAAAAACTTATTTCTGGCTAGTTAGCTGTACATCCTGTCACACAGCAGCTTTTAGGCATTATTCTGCAAGAAATGACAAGGAGGCAGCCTCTCGCAATACAGTCAATAGAGACAGATAGATTGGACGCATTGCGCCCTGTTTCTATTGGATCGTTTGAAGTTGGGTCGTGTTGCTACTTGCTAATCGCAGCGATCTTCTCCCGGACCCCGCCCACTTGCCATACCATATGCTCGGAAGTAAAGAAAGATCATTTTTGAGGATGGGAGATGATTTGCGTTTTTGATTAAAGATTATGAGGCCACATGATTTTTTTTAAATAATGAAGCTCACTGATGTCATTTGTAAAAAAAAAAAAACACACTTATTCCAAAACAAATTACAGTTGTACATTTTATTTTCATGGCGACTTTAAAAAGTATTGTACGTTACCTGGTTGCGTTAAAATTTAACTTAATTGAGTTAATTCAACTGAAAAATATTAGTTGACCAAACATTTTTCACACAGCATTTCTAAGTTAACTAATATTTTTATAACTCACATCTTTTTACAGGGAAGAAGTGTAAAGAAACATTTAGTCGGCTCGAGGTACAGATATAATTTTTTGGATAAAAGTGTCTGCTAAATGCTAAAACAAGTGTAAATGCATGATCATGCAATATAGTTTGTGGAGTGTAAAATATCCCTCAAATTGTATAAATGATTAATATGGCCAATTGAAGGTTTGCATTGAACAAATATTTAGTTTACATTGGACGTTCTTTTCTGAATTGACTAACATTGTATTTAAGCTATACATTTGATCAGTATATTATGTGCTTGTAGGATCAAACTTATGCCCATTGTGTTGCAAATGCAATGCTCTCCTTTGTTGTGTTAGTGTGTATTAGTACATGTTAACGATATGCAAAAGGTACAAACCCCTAAAGTAAACAATGAGACGAGTTATAGTTTCCAACGTAAATCTCTTTCCTTGGACTACAACAAACACAAGAATTGTAGGCAACAGTTTACTTCCTGGGATTGGTGATGTAGACAAGATCGACATTATCATAATTGCTCCCACTTGGACTCACAGCCTGTAAGTTAACTCTTTCCCCGCCAGCGTTTTAAAAAAAAGTTGCCAGCCAGCGCCAACATTTTTCATAATTTTCACAAAATTTTCATGCCTTCCAGAAAATGTTCTTCTTTAAATATATAAACAAACAATATATCACATGAAAGAACAGACCCTCTGCTTTAAAAAAAAAAAGACGTTTCATCCTACCTTCATTAGTTCTCTTGTAATCACCTCTCAAACATGGGTAGGTTTCTCCAAAAAAACCCAATTTTGAGCAAAAAGCTGAGATAATTCCATTTTTGCGAAGGACTTTTGATAGAGATCAGATGCAGAACGATCTTTAAAACATACACTGAGTTCTTTCTCTTTCACGTGAGGTGCTACTTCCGGGTTGTGTAAGTTGCGGTATTGCGGAAAGACGGAAAATCTTGTCATTGGCGGGAAAGCGTTTTCTCTGAATTGACGAGATCAGGGTATGTGGAATATAATGTGTTTTTTAAACCATAAATCATGCAAACAAATTGTATTATACCAAATACACAAAATAAAGTTGCTTTATAGCAATAAAATATGTGAACTTTAATATTCTTGTAATTTAACGTTTTTATGTTCTATATATTTCAATGCTGCCTGCAAACTGATACAAACTGAAGGTGGTCCAGAGCTGATGCTGGAAACTAGCTGACAATAATCAGGTGAGCAATTTTTTGGTTGGGAAAAATCATTCATTCATGAAAGGACGTAGCAGGCATGGACCTGAAAAATGGGACAGCACAGCCGCTGTTCATAAACATCTCGGATAGAGTATAGTAATAAAACTCTGGATCTGACAGCTGAGCAAAAACTGTTTGTTTGAACTACAGAAAATGTTGTGATTGTCATCTCATATTTGACCAATTTACCAAGACCTTGAGTCTTTTCCAAAATGCATAACGTTAGTTTGTTTTTCAATAACAAATGGAGATCTCATCTGTTTTTGTTCTAGTTTGATGCCTTGAAATAAATAAAACCAAGTATTGTACAGACTCGAGACTTATTTGAGAACTGAGGTTATGTCATATTTGTTTGTGTGTGTGCACCACCTGTTTAGATTGCTGTGATTACAGAGTGCAGATTGAATTTAGATTTTCTTCTGTGGAAATTGTTGTTTGTATAGAAAGGTGGGTGACCTCCACTATTGAGCAACATAACCCTTTTAATTTTGACGCAATTCGACCAGACGTATGATTCATTTATTTCTCAATCTCACTGATTTTCTGTGTTTCATAAATACTTAATGGCCACTTTAGTAGATAAAAATATACACCATAACAACAAATGTGCACCACAAGCATTTGTTTCCTTTGGAATGGGTACAAAAGAGTAGTGGAAACATTGCCTAGTGAGTTTTGTCCATCAGTTCCTGACAACTCTCTGGCTGCATATTCATACTTAAAACATCCCATTTCTTTTATGAGTGCTGTACAGGCCACTGGAGTGCAATTTGAAAATTGATAACTGGTGGCCATATGGGTGTGCAGATTATCAAAGCAGTGCTTAGGCAATCTGAATCATTCAGAAGATGGGCAGTTGGTTTGTTTGTGGATGTGTTTGTGATTTGCCCTGTTCAGATCATGCGCATTTAGCAAGGAGAATTTGGCAGAACAGAATGTCCGATTCCAATTTTTCCGATTTGCTGTTTACTGTATGTTGACATTTTTTTTTATTACATGCGCTCTTAAAAATAAAGCTTTCTTAAAGGATCTTTGTCGAGCTGTACAGCAGTGTTTCCCAACCAGGGGGTCGGGGCCCACAAGGGGGCCTCATCAGTTTTCCAAGGGGGCCTCAAATGACTTAAAATTATAATTGGACAAAACAAGCATTCAAATTAGCTAAAAAATTAACAAAAATCAAGATGTCTTTTTTGGCCATTTTAGTAGCGAATATACATCTGTCTAGTCATTCCAAGCTCTATTTAATTTTATGTGGAGATAATTGAGTGAGTGGGGGGCTTTCAAGTATTGTTGTGGGCAACTAGGGGACCTTGAAGTGAAAAAGGTTGGGAACCACTGCTGTACAGTATGGCTTCATAATGAACCTTTAACATCCACATTAGAGGTCTTCACGGGTCCACTTAGATCCGAAAACCAGAGGTCCGTCCTGAGACCCGATCAGGTTTCGGGTCTAAAAGTTTCACATGTGCCAGGACACGGGTCGGGTACAATAATATCGGCATCGGTTCATGGGTAATTTAAAATTATTGTGTTTTTGCTGAATGGACCCGAGAAGACCCGAACTCTCTCGCGTGTGTGCGTCAATGTCCTTTTCAAACCTCTCATCTGTTTGCCAAGAGCGCTTGTGACATTGTGTGGCTGGCGCTAGGTTAATTTTGGTTTGTCTCGGGTAGGGTCTTTCTTTAAAAAAAAAATATTTATGCACGTCGGGTTCGGGTATAAACTGATTCATGTCATTTCGGGTCGGGTACATTTCTTTCACCCGAGAAGACCTCTAATCCACATAACCTTTCATTTATTTTATTTATTAAAGGTTCCCCGACAGGCTGAAAACCTATCAAAGAAGTGGTTCTATTATACAAAATCCACTTTTACAAGATGTTTGGACATAAATGTGTGTGTAACCACAAAAACACTACAATGAAAATATAGCCTCCCTCTTTCTATTTTTGAATCCCCAATCAACCGAAGCAGTTTTATTAGACATGCTATTTTGATGTGACATCACATAAACAAAGCCCCGCCCAGGACACTTACTGACTGGTTCATTTTATCCAAAAGCTTTGCTAAATGTGTTTGTAGCGCTAATGCAGATAAAGATATTGTCTCAGGCTGTACCAGAGATGGTTCTAGATATTTGGAGGCCCTATGTGTTGTGTTTCTCGTTTCATGTGTTACAATACTGATCAATCTGCAGGTTATTTAGTGCTCTATCACATCCTGAAGTTTGACTTGTCAAAGTTTTTCAAAATAAAAGTAAATTTGGTTTAAATGTCAGGAGTTCCTATCGGGATGAAAGTAACACTTGTTACTTGTCCCGCTGCTAATACTGTTGCATTATGTTGGAAATGTATATTATTTTAATTGAATTGAATTTTTATAGTGTTCAAACTGTTAAAAAAATGTTTTATTCTAAACAATTCAAGTTTGTACTGTTGGGTTGCTTTTGAAACATTTGATGAAACTGAAATTTAAAATGAAAATGTAATTTCGTTATTTTTTGCAAGATAAACGACAAAATATGTTTGCAGTTACACATTAAAAAGGTCATAGTCAAGTATATTAATTTTGTTGTGTTAAAAAAGTAAGAATGCGCTACTTATGTTCAAAGTGAAATTATACTGAAGTCGTTTTACATTTGTTCAATATTTCCCCTGGTATTGATAGACCACACTTTTGAGTTATTGACCACAGCAAAAATGTATCGGTCTAAAACATTATCTTTTAAAATTACGTTTTTCTGAAAAATTTACTTTCGCCCCTGCTCTCCCCTAAAGGACTTACCAGATATACAGGCAGATTACTTTATGTACTTTATCAACTCCAGTTTTGTTTGCTGTTTGACTTTAAATACAAAATTTTTTAACTTGACTCAGCTCCCTGTGCAATGCCATCGTGCACACGCATTCAAAGTGTCTAAACAGTGTCAGCAGCGCTCAAGTTTGATCTGTCCTGAAATGACGTTGATACACAAAACAAAGCCAAGTTTATTTTTTACAATCATTTCAAAATACCTGCATCATGACCTGCACTGTCTTTGCACGCCAGTTTCGCTAAGCAGGAAACAAAGGACATCAAAGCTGCTTTCAATGTCACTTAAAGTCAGTCAGCTTTTGAATGTTGTTCATCATATAGGATAGGCTACTTCGACTTCATGCTGTGCTGCAAGAACCAAAAGGTGAGTAAGGTCAAAGTACCACAAGAGCGATTTGAGATATCATACAGAGGAATCTGCTTATCAGTCGGTCTGGAGGTACTTTGATGTCATCTGCCTGCGGTTCTTGCAGTAAAACTCACCTGATAAAGTCAAACTCACCTTATAACTTTGTCTATTGCTGTCAGTAGTGATTGGTGGACTAGCGCACATGGATTTAGCGGTTATGGAGGCCTTCCTCCAAGTCTGACGCCCTAGGCATTTGCTTACTGTGCCTATAGGTAGCGCCAACCCTGGCCGCTCACAGGAATCAGATCTATTTTTTAACCAGAAGTGCTCACTTTCTCTTGGTAAGGGAGTGAGGAGCTCGTTTGCATTTAAAGGTACACACAATGCTCCCAACTAAAAAAGTAGCATTTTGGACATGCTATAACATATGCTCTGTGGGATATTTTTAGCTGAAACTTCACAGATATGGGCACACCTGAGACTTATATTATGTGTTATAAAAACTGCAGCCCAGTCTCACGAAATTTTGTTATATAGTCACGTAACTTTTTAATTCATTTTTTTGTGATATTATCACGAATTTCCGCATTTTTTTGTGATCGTATAACGAATTCTTGTTTTCGTGTGATTATCACGTATTGGTTACTCAACTGCTTTGTCCTATTTTCTTACCATTGTCGCTTCGGTTTAGGGTTAGATTTACATAAAATGACATTCCTACCCAAACCCAACTCTAATCCTAATGCCGGGCGACTTATAAAAAATAAATCCGAAAAAATTGTATAGACCAATATAAAGTGACATTCTAATGCAAGCACCAAACCTAGCGCTAAACCGAAGCGACAATGGTTTAAAAATAGGAAAAAGCAGTTGAGTAACCAATACGTGATAATCACACGAAAACAGAAATTCGTTATACGATCACGTAAAAACGCAAGAATCAAAAAATTACGTGACTATATCACGAAACCTTGTGAAACTGGGTAGAAAAATTGACATAATATGTGCCCTTTAAGGTTCTTTCGAGAACCAATAATGGTTCTTCTATGATATTGCCACACCTTTATTTTTAAGAGTGTGGGACTAAGCTGCTTTGCCTGGGATTAGGAAAGGAATTTGGAAAAGTTTCATCAGATTCCTCCTCAAAAGATCATGTTTCTGAATACTGCTAATATTAATGTAGGCTGCAAATGTGTAGTGATTCTTTAACTTACCATCTTAAATTTGGATGTATGGCTCCTTTAACATCTGAAAAAAAAATTCAATAAAGAATTATTTATTGTAAAAAAAACTACAAAAAATTTCAATTAAAAAAAACTATTTTCAAAGCCAGGTAAGACAGAAATTATTATATAAGGAACCTTTGACTTAATTGTTTTTTGAGGAACCAAACATGTTGTTTCTATATAGCTTTGCTGTAAAGAGCCTTTTGTAGCAAGTGTAGACTTAAAATTAAGTTTATCTGCCCATAATATGAAGTGACTGGTCCCGTGACAGCTTTGACTTAAAAGCATTAAAAAACACCTGCGGTATTTCATTCACAAAGTCAACCTCTGATTACCTCAACAATGACCAGCTTACAACCTGGAAAACAAAATAAAAAATTCAAACAGTCCTTAACTGTGTCCTTCACATACAGCTGTGATTTTTTTCCTTCAAACTCCCCATGAAGGGCGCCTGGTGGCTCCACAGTTATCCCTCACTCAGATTTTACTATGTGTCTGGGCCCTTGGATGGCAGCTGCACAGTGTCAGTAGTAACAACATCAATTCCGACCTCTCCTAAGGTTTTTTCCAATCGCAACGCTGTCTCTGCCAAAATTGAGTTTTGCCAACAGTCTGCATGATTAACATTCACCAGACATACAAACCGAAAATGAAACGTATACACTTATAAAAATGTCACAGAAAAGGTTTGTAGCTCTCATCACAGGTTGTATTTTACATCTGTACTGTCCCAAAATTACGTGATCCCGAGTGTGTGTGTGTGCCAACATAATAGTGCAACAATAATACAGAGTCCTCTTGTGGTCAGATGTAGAACTGCAGGAACTGTGCGTCACCAAGTTTCTCAGATCTGGAGGAGGAGACCTGGAGCACTGGGGTCCAAACTGAGCTCCTGTAATCCAGTTTGGAGTGGTCGCTGAAGATGCCACCAGTAGCAGCCTGTTCATAACAAACACAAAGTGTTTTTTAGACTTTGGAGCAACGTTGCTTACTAGCTTTTTCTACCTCAATTGTTTTCAAACTAATATCTAGCATGTAGCTGTGAACATGTGCAGAAAAATCAGAATCAACATTTTACTGCCACACAGATGTGTGGTACGCAGCAGGCAGTTCATTTGGCTTTGATGTTAATCAATGCAAATCTACATCAATTGGAACCACGTGCCAGAACAAGGAGATGCAAGAATGGTTTTAAAAGTGACTAACGTGAAGACTTCAAGCATCACCGTCGGAAACAACAAATAGAAAGCATTTATGGAGTTTCAAAATGACATTTCCTAACCTGCTGAACGAAAGCAATGATGAATTCACTTCGGACGAGGCGCTTAACTTGTCTTTATCCAACGTCAGCAACACCTGTGTGGGCATCACCCTGGACGCGCAAGTCATCGGTGTGGGAATCTTCCTGGCCGCTTTCATTATAGCGGCGATCGTTGGAAACATTTTGGTGATCCTTTCGGTGCTGTGCAACAAACATTTGCAGACGGTCACAAACTTCTTCATCGTGAACCTGGCCATAGCGGACCTGCTGCTGAGCATCATAGTCCTGCCTTTCTCCGCGTCTCTGGAGGTTTTCGGATGCTGGGTGTTCGGGCGCATCTTTTGCAACATCTGGGCAGCGGTGGATGTCCTGTGCTGCACGGCGTCTATATTAAGTTTGTGCATCATATCCATAGACAGGTACATTGGGGTGAAATATTGCCTAAAATACCCCACCATCATGACCGAACGGAAAGCTGGTGTCATACTGGTGCTGCTCTGGGTTTCTTCCATGGTTATTTCAATCGGACCCTTGTTGGGCTGGAAGGAGCCTCCACCTTTGGACGACAGCATCTGCAGCATCACGGAGGAACCGGGTTACGCGCTCTTCTCCTCGTTATTCTCCTTCTACCTTCCGCTCATGGTGATTTTAGTTATGTACATTAGGGTGTATATCGTGGCCCGCAGGACTACTAAAAGTTTGGAAGCGGGTGTAAAACGCGAGAGGGACAAATCTGTGGAGGTGGTGCTGCGGATACACTGCCGGAGCGCGCCGGAGGACGCGGGCACCAGCTCGAAAAGCAAAAGCCATCCGTTCAGAAGTTCGCTGTCTGTCAGACTCATGAAGTTCTCCAGGGAGAAGAAAGCTGCTAAAACCCTCGCCATCGTCGTGGGGATGTTCATTCTTTGTTGGCTACCTTTTTTCTTCGTTTTGCCTTTGGGTACGTACGAGTTATTCACATGTTTCCATGTTTCCACTCATGTATTACTGTTTATAAAATAACAACTCAGGTCAAAATATCTAACATAATTTATACTGGTATTTCTATTACAATTTGGAGCCAGTTTTAGAGGAATCAAACAAGTGAACGATTCAGGGTTTTTTTCGGTTATATTGTACTCTTAAACTGAACACTCAATTGCAATTTACATCTGATAGACAGGTAAAGGTAAGCAGAGGACCCAAATCCTATAAAATATATATTTTTAAATAATTGTAAGGAGCATTTAATCTTACCGTATCAGGAGCAATTTTCTAAAAAATTTCAGTGGGAATCTTTAGTACTCCTTTCAAATTATAAAAAATATTTCATAACATTTAAACCCTTTTTAGTGAAATTCCTGTTTATTCATAACTTTTAATTGCACAAACAAACTAAAATAGGCATATAAATATTAAAATAGAGATTTAATTATTTTGTAAATAGATCAAATTTGTACAGGTTATAGTGCTATTTGTTGCCAAAACTGAATGCACAGTACAAATTTGTTTTATGCTGTGCATTTTGTGTTATTCTGTAGTCAGGATAAAGCTAAATGTGTTATAAATATAAGGTAAGTTACATGAATTTTACAATTTACACTACTTTAATTCTAGCAGGTCAGGTGGTATATTTATGTATGCAAAACTGTGCATAACTTGTATAAAGATATTTACAATTAAGATATTTGGCAAATAGGTCACTGACTACGTAGCATTCGTGCTGAAAGTTTTTTATATACTTTATTCACAGTTCCTAAAGTAGCATGCTTCTTCGTAATAAAGGACACCAATTTAAAATGCAGTAAGTAAAGCCTTTCTAGCATAAGAAAGGAGCTCTTGTTTAATGCCACAAGCATGAGCTCCAGAAAGAGCTATTGCGTCAATAATTATATATTGAAAGTTGCCTTCATGCTTAACTATGATGTAACCACAGAACCGTGCTGACTTAAAGTATGTTGTCAAAACAAAGCTATAATAATAGCAGAGAAAAAGCAGAGCATTTATTCCCTGTATTTTCTCAGTTTTTTTATTAAAGGCGATGACTTGAAGAATTCATACATTGTTTATTTGTTGTAGCATTTTGTAATGTGCAATGTGAAAACATTTTTTTGTAACAGTACATCTTATCTACTGTTCTTCGTGGCCAAGAACCAGTTGTGGCTCATTTAGTTATATTACCCATGTTTTAGCAAAATGCAGCAAATGTTAAAGTTAAAAACAATTGCACACCCATGTGTTAAAATTCCTGTGAAAAACATACATTTGTACTCCATGTATTATAAAAACGTCAACTTAAAACCAATTACTACACAGAGACAGGGAGATATGGAAAATCCATAAGACGGGGAGGAATAGTTGGTATTGGTAATGGGTTCCATACAGAATATGAGTAGGGTCAATGACCACCAATGAGAGCAAAGACATTAAGATACCAGCTATTAGCAAAGATGATGTCACAAAAGGTGTGCAAGTAAAGGAAAGAAAAGTCCCTTAAGCTTTTAGTACTAATGACATAATTGTTTAGGCAGATTAAATAGCAAGTATAAAAAACTAAATTAATATTATGATTATTATTTACTGTACAATTTCTTTAAAAAATTACTCTCATTGCTAATGTCTGGTATAAAATCAGAGCAGTAGTTGGTGGTGTACATTGACCGCAATGAATTAACCAATCCTCCCTGCGCCCCCATCCTCACCACTTCATCCTTCTCCACAGTTTTCCAACCCTATAACCACAAGATTTTGCTTGTTCCTCCTGACGTTCCACTCGCAGTCAGTGTTGGGAAATAGGAGGGCAACAGGGCTTGATAACATCTCTTGGCATGATCTGCATGTGGTGGTGAAATTCTGGGATCAACTCTTCTTTTTGCTCCCAAAGTTTAAGGCTTTGGGAAGGGGAGGCCTGACTGTTCATCCAGGGAAAATTGGGGGGTTTCACTCAGGTCCTTATGCCCAACGCTCCACTGACTTAATCACGGCTATTAACCAGCTAAAGAGAGCGCTTTCGTTTTCCAGAGCCGCAGCGCACGGCAAAGCCACCAGGATGGAGCAGGGATGTGACGTGGCTTAGATCCACACATACTTAAAATCTGCGAACCTTCGCTTTAGAAATGAAGTTTGAGCTTGCTATAGTATGAAGTGAGTCTCTACTAAAGATATTTTTTGGTATTTTAAAGTATTAAAATAAGCTTTAAAAGACTGTGATTTTGGGATTTAAATTGTGCTATCTGATACTGTGGTGCAAGTCTGTAGAATGACAAATATGTCCAGTCTTAGCGATGCTCAGATTTTTGGCAGTTATGTCCACGCTGTTATTGTTGTGATGTATCAAGGGAATGTTTTCTTTATGCCATATGGATACTAGTGATATTCTCATTTCTTTGTGACACAAACAGAACCAGACACCCTGCCCTCCTGAAGCAATACACAATACTTTAATAATATTAGATAGACGTATTCCCTGACAGTTATCTGAGAGCATTGCCAGCTTTGTTGGATTATTATTATTTTTATTTGACATTTATTAATTTTGAGCATTATGCAATATGTATGAGGGTATGTCTAAGGTTTGTGAACAAAATGCAGCAAACCATGAAGGGATTTGTTTGTTTGCATTTATGTATAATTATCTGATCGAAAATCATTGGAGCTTTTTATTAAAACCCACAGGATTTTCCTTTTTCATTATTTTGAAATAACCATATGCTACTATTAGTTATTATAGTCATATGCTAGTACTGTTTAAGTTCATAATGAGTGTTTCTTGGCCTTGGGCCGTGGTATAAAAATCTTTATCAAGGTCTCTATAAGGGTTAAATATGCTATTGTTGTATTAAATACAAGGGAACATTTGACTGCTGGAAACAAATGTTATTCAACTATAGCCTACGGATGTCGTGATAGCTAAAAATCAAGTCTAATTAAACATGAAGATATCACAAACCATGCCAGGTACATTTTTTGTCTGTAGACTTTGTTGCTTATAACAGTATTGTTATTTACAGTATCTGTTTAACACAGTTATCTCATGCATTTGAGAGGATCTCATTCAGTGGCATAGGATTTATAAAAACTAATTTTACCAATGGACACACTAAAAACATAAAAAGTTTGTTTTAAGTAAAGGGTTCCCAAAAGATTTATTCCTGGACCCACCTTTTTTAATGGAACTATGGAGTAAAAATACATTTGTTCTCTGTTATAATAGAATAGTTCATATTTTTCTTTAATTTAATTGCAATTCCAAAATATCTTGTGGTAAGAGATCAAAATCATAATTTTTATAAGTCACACTCTAAATCTTGCTGTGTTGTGTGCTGGGTAAATATTGTACATAACACATGTTGGCTTGTTGTAAACTGTGTTGAAACAACCCAGCATTGTGTTGGGTATTTAATAACCCAACAAGTGTTCTGTACAATATTTACCCAGCATTGGGTAAAAAATAACCTAGCAGAATTAGAGTGCAGTAATTGAAATGCCTTATTTTCCGTCATTTTATTGATATTTAACTAATTTGACTGTCTTTTGCTGCAAAACCCTTTAAGTGCATGCAAAAAAGTCTCCAGTCACTCTTCGCGGTCCCTTCTGAATAAGGCTCAAAACTTCAGTCAATATCCTAGAATATTTAATGTAAAACTCTTGCACCATGCCATGCATGCGTTGTTTATTCCATTCTTCCGTGCACTTAGAGGACTTTGCTAAAAAAATCATTGAGGCGTTTAACAGATTCTGCCAACTAAGTGGTATTTCTGAATGACCGGAGGCTAGCGTATGTGGATAGAAAGTATTTGATGAGAACCTGCTGAGAGCATTCGGTTAATATCATTTATCTTGTTTAAAGGTGCAGTGTTTACATTTTAGCGGCATCTAGTGGTGAGGTTGCGAACTGTAACCAACACCTCAGTCCACTGCTCACCCCTCGCTTTCGAAACACATAGTGAAGCTACGGTAGCCGCCACCGGACAAACATGTCAACGTTGGAGACAACTTAGTAAAAAACGTTTGTCTGTTAAGGGCTTCTGTAGAAACATGGCGGCACAAAATGGCGACTTCCATGTATGGGGGCCCTCTGTGTATGTAGATAAAACGTCTCATTCTAAGGTAATAAACACATAACGGTTCATTATGAAATGTCTTTATACACCCCTGATAATATTGTTTTGTATATTATTTTGCATTTCTGTCAAGAGTTTCTTCTAAAAATTACACACTGCACCTTTAATATCTTAATTTTTTGACAGAAATGGCATTTAGTGCCTTTGCATCTGAGCTCTTCAAATTAAGCAACAGAGTGTGAAAATAACAACATTTTAGTTACTTTTGTTGTTGTGATAATTTGACATTCTCTACGAAGGTGATACTGAATGTCCATCAGCTTACATCACATGTAAAAACATTGAGCGACAAGCTTTGCACACCCAATTGCATACAATTTGTTTATATTTTATTTATTTATGTATAACCTCCATTATCTATTATTTACGTTTATTATTGATTTTTATTACTAAGTACTGTTCTTTACTATACAGCACTATATAATGCTGAACATGTTATAGTAAGTGCTGATCTGTCAAGATTTTCTCTCACCTCTCTGACACAAGCAGTTATGTCAGCCACTAATGCATTTCACGGCAGACTGACACAGAATGCACCTCGATGAGATCTAAAATAGATCTTAAGTGATCAGCATGAGACGAGACAGCTTCACTGTGGCTTCCTGCCAAACATTTAGACACAATCCTATAGCACAAGTGTCACGGTCAGGCCAATGCATTGCTAGTAAAGACTGCCATCACACTTTCAACAGTCTCATCTGTTAACAAAAGGTAACCAACAGCTTGTGTTATTCGAAACAGAGGACCGCTACTGATTCACAGTGAATTAGATAGTCTAGTTCTGTGAATGGTAGTCAATCACAGAGTCACATACATGTTTGTTTATTAAATGTTTAGTAATTTGATTTTGCTTTTAGCTACCAATATAGGTATTTTACTCTTACCTGTAGCCCTTTTTCCATTTTCCCATGTTTAACCTTACTAGCAAAAATCATTTTTGCCATGTTTTTGGTAAAGATATTAAATTTCCAGGAAAAACCATTAAATATCAACATTTTTTGGTATTGGCTTTCCGAGCTTTGTGAAATTGTCAAGAATATCTAAACAAATAGGTTGGAGCGGGGCAAAGACTAATGCAGGGTTAATTGTAACACAGCTATTTGGGTCGAGAAATCTGTGCTTTTGGTCTTTTTCTGTCAAAAGACGTTAACCTGGAAATTTGTAAAGCTTAACTCATTCACCGCCATTGACGAGTTATCTCGTCAATTATGAGTTAATATTTAACCAATAAATATGCCTTTCTGGACGAATTTCAAAGTGAAAGTTTAATACCGCTTTTATCCACTGGATGGCGCCAAACCGAATTTATCAAAAACGGAAGTTAAAAAGATTTAATGATTTATTTTAACTGCCTTTATGTTTGATAGTCATTCTGAGTCTGATCTCTAACATAAATTCCTTTACAAAAACGCAATTTTTTAAGCTTTTTGTTAAAAATGTTGTATTTTTGAAGAGAAATATCCATATTTCAGTGGTTAAATTAAGTGGAAAAAGTTAATATATAATGAAACGTTTTTCCCCCATTTTGTTTGTTTGTTTATTTGTTTATTGTTTGTTTGAAAGCAGAGGGTGTGTTATTTAATTTGATATAATTTGTATGTTTATATATTTATAGAAGATAATTTTTCCTGCAAGGAATTTTGTGAAACTTTGTTAAAATCACAAAAATGCCGGTGGGCAAATTTTCTCAAAAAGGCTGGCGGTGAATGAGTTAAAGGGGACATATCATGTAAATCTGACTTTTTCCATGTTTAAGTGCTATAATTAGGTCACCAGTGCTTTGATCAATTAGGGTGCACGCACATTATCCACACTCAGGCGCGTTTGACCCACAAAAGGGCTTTTCACACCTGAAATTGTTAACCCTGGGTTATTCTAAAACCAGGGTTAACAGAATCCTGGGTTATTTTTTTCATGTTTCACACTCTTCAAATTTAATCAGTGGTTAAGAGATAACCCTGGGTATTCATAATTTGACGTTTCACACTGTGCATTCCTAAACCCTGGGTCAGGAGTCTCCAACCAAGCTCCAACACACCTGTCTGTAATTATCAAGCAACCCTGAACACCTTGCTACTTCAGCTGTGTTTAATTAGGGTCATAACATTCTAACCATGCTTCGTTTCACACTGCATGCGTTTGGCACCACAATGCGGGGTTAACCCCACAAAAGCGTTGCTAAACCTGCTTTCAAGCAGGGTTTCATAACCCTGGGTTAATTTCAGGGATAACCCCGCTTCTAAATTACAAGTGTGAAACGATCCTTAACCCAGGGTTAAAAGCAGGGTTTACAACGAAGATAACCCAGGGTTAAGCGCAGTGTGAAAAGCCCTAAAGCCTGGTTCGTTTGACTAGTGTGATCGCTCTGTACCGCACCTGGGCGGTATGATGACATGTGAGAGGGCTGTTTGTCATCGCGCACCAAACGACTCCGAATAAAAAACACAGACTTCATATTACGATGGGTTCAGTGTTAAGAGATTGCTTTACTTCTTGCTTTTTTCAAAACAATTTTAACATGTTATAATACATTATCTATGTGGTATTTTGAGCTGGAACTTTTTGAGCTGGAACTCTGTAGACACCAAAGATTTATTTGACATCTTAAAAATGTTTTGTTAAATGTCCCCTTTAAATGTGTTTTTTTAAGATACTAAACAAAGAATCTTTTGGAGGCATAAAAGTAAAGTTATAAAAAACGGGCCAGTTCTGGTCCTTCATTTTGATTGGTTGAAATGCGTTCTAAGCTGTGATAAAAATCCACTTTGTGGCGTGCCTAACAACGCCCCTTAGCTGTTATAAAATGCACTGGTAACTCACAGTTTTTTGGGGCTTATTGCTTTATTCTTCATCTTATGTTTTTCTTATGCTTCCCTGGTGAGTTTTTACCGTAATCTATAATTCCGCTATTATCCACTAGGTGGCGCTCTTACCCAATTTATAAAAAACTGAAGCATCAACTAATGCCGAGTTCAGACTGCATGATTTTCAAACTAGTCGGGTCACCTGTGGTCGTGCACGAACATCGATTTGCCTGTCATTTCAGCCATTTGTTGGCGATTTCTCAAAACCTGTCAGTGAGTCAAAATCAGGGCTAAAATTGTGCAGTCTGAACTCGGCATAATTTAACAACATTGTGAACTCTGTGTATGTTTTTATCTGAGTCTGATCTCTAACAAAAAAAATGCATTTCTTTGTAAAAAAAAAAACTCAATTTTGTTTGTTTATATATTTATAAATTACTGTTTTTCTTTGTGAAAATCACAAAAAATGCTGGTGGGCAACTTTAAAAATGGCTGGCAGGGAATGAGTTAATTTTGCGGCCTTTAATCATATATATGTGTATGTATGTATATATATATACAGAGGCGTCATGCCTATTCAAACTGAGGGGGCACGTGCCCCCTTGGTTTTTTTGAGCCAATGGATTTTGCATCCAAGCTCAAAATCAAATAAGCATCCATTAATCTGTTATTTGACTTTTAATCTGTTTAATATGCACAATATTATACATTCTGTGCTGCATCCTTGTCACTTTTTGGAGATTTTCGCCGTTTTGATAGTGTTTTGATCATGTTACATTACTTTCATTCTGGCGGCGCAGTCGCAGACGTCATCAGCGTCTGGGCGTGCTCACGAGCTCTCTGCTGTTGCTGGCTTGCTGCTGTATTTGGCTATTTGAACAATTAAAACGTGTAAGAAACGCTCACAGCATTTCCAAACCCCAGTACGGTAATGTGCAGTTAACCTCCTCTGTGTAGAAAATGTATGGTTTTAAATGTGACCGTCTCAACGTTATATTAGTAGAGATTCATCTTCTTGGCACAACGCCAAAGTTCGCCAGAGTTCACGCGGGCGCGGTATCTCACATGCTCACATATGAGGTAAAATGTAATGCAAAATTTTTTATCTAAACATATTTTTTTAAATCATTATTGAACATTAAAATCAATCACGTGGCTATAGCTTATGTCATTTTCGTTGTTTATATACTTTATGGATTAAAAATTACATTAATTTTATATGATAACGCAGTTGTTGTGCAAAATGCATTAACGACACAATTAAACAAGCCATTAAGACTTAAATAAATAAAACATGCCGTTTCAGATGTAAATATGATGCAAACGTGTCATTATTCCGATTGAATAGTATTTGATATTAAAGTTAGTCATCACTTTTATTTTGGAGGTTTTTGCATGAAAGCAGGGGTTTTCAGATTGTTAGAAATGTAAGTGCCATGGAAAAGACTGAAAGCTCTATAATATTTCGTTTGATGTCTGTGTATGCACAAATTTCTGTGAGCTGTTGACACTGTGCCCCCTTAATAAAAATTGGTGCATGACACCCCTGTATATATATATATAACAGGATTGAATTAAAATTCCTGCAGTTGGTTCAAGTTTAATAACCCTGAATTTACAATTAATTTCCACTTTCTTGACTAGTATGGAGTTGCTATGAATTATAAAAATTAAGTTGAATAAGCTTAAATTATTTCAACTTTATTTTTAAGACTTATAGCAACTCACTAGTCAAGAAAGTTGTAATTAATTGTAATTTCAAGTTGACTTCAAGTTAAATTCAATTTTACAGTGTTTCTAACACAAAAACCTAATGATTTCCCTTCCAAAAAGTGTGATAAAAGTCCTATTTGGGCCTGCTAACAGTAATCACATGCTCCATCTAGAAACATTTGGCCAGGCTTTCATCTCCAAAGTCAGAATTACAACAAATTGATGACCTCAACCCAAGAGGCAGAACAGCATATTTTCTTGTTCGTCAAAACTGTTTCAGAAAGACTGTACTACTCCCAGTCTATTTTTATACCTCTCTACTGACGGGGGGCACTCTGACCTCCGGTGACACAGAAAAAGGGGTGGATGGTATGTGATGACAACTGTTATGTGAGATAATGCAATTCAATAGAGTGAATGCAGGAAGGAGACACAGGCCAGATGCTAGATTTAAGTAGTAGGCATAGGCGGGAAAAGTTGTATTCTAAAGGACATTCTGTGAAAATTTATCCGTGATATCTTAAATATTGACTGAGTAAGGCCATGTCAAACATTGAAGTGAAATCAATGACTGAAATCGAACTCTGATGCTCCTAATCTCAAAATTAGTTTATAAGACTTTAGCCTGGATGAACACATAATCAGGCAGATCCGTATATTTTAGGAACTTTCCTAATTTGTCATTTTCTTTAAATATCTTTAAATCCTTCAGGCATGTTGTACTTTAAAAAATGTGACATAAGTGACTAATGTGCTCATGTGGTCAGTCCATTAAAAACAATAGTTTGTGTTTGGTTTGGAGCAGACATGGTATATGGCATATTGGCTTTTCTCCT
Organism: Misgurnus anguillicaudatus; assembly: GCF_027580225.2. Lineage (NCBI taxonomy): Eukaryota > Metazoa > Chordata > Actinopteri > Cypriniformes > Cobitidae > Misgurnus > Misgurnus anguillicaudatus. The sequence continues at coordinate 14,508,089 of NC_073339.2, read as the reverse complement.
ATTCCTCAACTCCTGCTGGCAAAAAAAACATCAGACCTCATTGAGAAATCATTTAAAAAGATGGTGAGAAGACTATTTAAAAACGCATTCCTCTTCTACAGCGGGCCGAAGGACAAAAACAATACGCGAAGTATATAATCTGTCTACTGGGTATAATTAGGTTAAAAACACTTAAACTTTTTTGGGAATTGTAGCTTCGGGCTAAATGTACTTGGACCCCGGTGTTATTTCCCATGTAAATCTCACTTGAGCCGACAACTAAATGTTTGTCCTCTCTCTTTCTTTACCTTCTCAGGCTCCTTCTTCCCAGCTCTAAAGCCCTCAAAGATGGTGTTCAAAGTAATCTTTTGGCTGGGGTACTTCAACAGCTGCATTAACCCAGTCATTTACCCCTGCTCCAGCAAGGAGTTCCAGCGCGCCTTCACGCGGCTACTGCGCTGTCAGTGCCAGCGTCGCCATCGGATCCTGCGCCGTTTCTACGACCAACGCTGGAGGACGGCCATGAGAGGAGACCCCCACCGGGACTTCTGCGCTGGATTTCCCTTCCACGAGCATTGCGAAAACTCTGTCTATTCCTGCCAGACCAAGAGCCGGCCTCTTAGCCTGAAAGGCTGGAGCTTCTTTCCGCCATTACAGAAGTCCTCCTTCCAGTTGAAGGAGAAAATGAACAACCTTTCCAATAAGATCAAGAACGGGACGGGGAAGAGCGGCACGCCCGCTCTGAGCCGTACGGAGATCGACACGGTCTCGATGGGGATCTATAGCGACTGCGCCGAACAGAGCGGCTACCAAATTTATGACCTCACAGAGTGCTATGGCCTGAAGGAAACAGACATCTAAACAAAGACAGAGATCGCTGTCTGTGTTCTCCGAGACATTGACATGCATTGAAATATTTAGGATAATGTTTTTAACATTTTTGCTCACAAACTTACATTCTAAGCAAATCTGAGCTCAAATGACAATGTGTTCATGGAGATAAATGTATTTCACATGGATAATTTAAGAATGTTACTTTATAGGCGTAAAAAGTACACTGAATGCCAAAATAAGGAAAAAACGTAACTGCACTGGACCAGATGTGCCATCTTATGGCAAAGAAAATAGACTTATGATTGTTGGGTTTGTGTATACTGTGTTGTCCAAATGTCCTGATAACCAGCAAGGCAACATTTAAGTTAAATGTTTTTGCAAAGAATCGTGTGTTGGCCGTTAAGTATGAACGGAAACGCATTTAACTGTGACGTACTCTATACAGACTGTTGAATCCATCACACTTATTACTATTGACAAAATGATTCACTGTGATTAACATAGTGAAGCTCACTTTTAATTGATTCAGATGATTTATAATTGATTTGGGGATACATAACTTAAATGTGAGGCACAATTTGTTATAGATGTTTTTTAAAGGGTGGTTAAAGGATTACTCCACTTTCATAAAAAATCCCAATAATTTACTCACCCTCATGTCATTTGAATCTTTCTTCTTTAGAAAAAAAAATGTTTTTTGAGGTAACCTTTCCAGGATTTTTTCCATATAGTGGACTTTAGTGGACCTCAACGGTTTACAGTTTCAATGCAGTTTAAAATTGTCGTTTCAGTGCAGCTTCAGAGGGCTCTGGACGGTCACAGCCGAGGCGTGAGGGTCTTGTCTAGCGAAACGATCATCATTTTTGCTAAAACAATAAATATAATAGGGATGTCCCGATCCGATATGCTGGATCGGTATCGGGTCCAAACCAGGCTTTTTTGGCTGGATCGGACATCGGATCGAGGACCGAGAACATGGCCGATCCAATTCTGATATGTGCGTTAGCTGTGGTTGTTACTGACAAGCTATTAAAAGGGCAACGTATTATAAAAGCACCATAAACGTTTATGCACTATATTTAAAGTCTTAGCTTCATGTGAAGGAACAAACGCACATTTAAAGATCTTTAAGTTTACAGAAACACTGTAACTTACTCGCAAACTGAGTTAATAATCCACTGGTGAAGCGGACGGATTAAACGCGTCATTCAAACACGCAAACACAAGATAACTGCAGGCTTTATTAAAGATCTGATTTTATAAAGTCTCAGTAAGCCGTCGGATGGATGCAATTCACTTTGTCTTGAGCACACGATGCATCTATTCTCTTTGTGTTTTACCGGTTATAAACTTTCCATTGCGGTGCAAGGATTCCCATGAGAGGATGCTTCAAGGGCATAATTTCTGCACCCAGAAAGCCCATAAACGACTAGAAAGCCCAGTATATGACTTAGGCGCATCAATTCTGCACCCGGAATGTGCATAAAAAGTCTTTTTTACTATGACAGTTTTACGCAATTAAGAAAAATGATTTAGCATACTTAATTGATCAAACATACCTATTATATGTTCTCCTAAACACTGTCATGATTAATATTTACTAATGTTTCCTGTAACTTGTAAATCATTTTAAATTATTGATTTTAACATTTAAAATGATACTAGATGTAGCAGAAAGCTCTATAAAATTAAATTTTCAGTATCGGCTGATATACGGAATTCTGGTATCGGATCGGAAATGAAAAAGTGGGATCGGGACATCCCTAAAATAAAATATGTACTTTTTAACCACAACTTCTCGTCTTGCACTGGCCATGTGACCTTACATATTACGTAAATACGTCAAAATGTCACGCATTCCATATGTGAAATGCACACTTGTGGACCACTTTAAACAATAAACTGACACAAAGACATTAATAAGTATCATTTCACATACAACATATCAGAGCCGATCCTATACGCAGGGTACGCAAGCTGCACTGAGCCCCGAACCACTAGGGGGCCCCCTTGCTTTTAACTTCATGCAGCACTGCACAGACCAACTGACCCGTTAGCATTTTAAAACAAAGCACATTACATCTAAAGTTTGCATATTTTGGGAATTATTGATGTATTTTGGTATGTTTCCCACTGGAGTAAACTATATTGATCATGCCGTAGGAATGGTCCTCTTTCTCCACACTTGTAAACACTGGAGCGATGATTGACTTTTCGACGTGATTACGTAATGCGTAAGGTCAAGCTGGCGCATCACGCGACTGGTGCGGGACAGGAAGTTGTGGTTTAAAAGTACTATTTTTTGCAAAAATGACAATGGTTTTGCTAGATGGGGCCCTTGTGCCTCGGTTGGGATTGTTTGGAGCCCTTTGAAGCTGCACTGAAACTGTAAACTGTTGAGGTCCACTTAGTATGGAAAAAGATCCTGGATTGTTTCTCGAAAAACTTCATTTCTTCGCGACTGAACAAAGAAAGACAAAAACATCTTGACTGACATTGGGGTTAGTAAATTATCAGATTTTTTTTGTAAAAGTGGAATATTCCTTTAAATACTGTGTGCTATTTATGAATCTCCATTGACCTTCAAAATAATGACATTTCAGTCATTCACAAAAGGACCAACAGTTCCTCGTTCCTGGACTACAACTCAATTTTTGTGTTGTTGAAAAAGATTTGGGTTTCTTTGTAATGCTGATGTGATCATGTCTTTCATTGTCAACTATTAACCAGAATAAACCTGAACAAGAGCATGCAGAATCTTGATCTCATAAATCAATTAATCATTTTAATGCAACAAACTCCTCGAGATATACCAAATGCAAAGTATTGTTATGTGAGCCTGTCAAAATAAATATTTATAATATATGCTATCCACTTTATTGTTATAGCTCTGCATTTTACAGTTATTGTCTGAAAAAAGGTTAATAATTTTAGGAGAAATTTTTAATCTGTTACTTAATGTAAAATTAAATGTAAAAAATGTATTTTTGTATTACGGAAAATTTCTGTAATTTATTGTGCCCATTATTTTACGGTATATGTCCAGCACCCCAGCTGCCAGAATTTTACCATTTTTTGTGGAATTTTTTTTTACAGTGTAGGTATAAGTCTTAACTTCATGCGGCGCTGCACAGATCAATTGACCTGTTCGCATTTTAAAACAAAGCACATTACGTCTAAAGTTTGCATATTTTGAATTGAGAATTATTGATGCATTTTGGTATGTTTACCACTGGAGTAAACTATATTGATCATGCATCAGCAATGGTCCTCTTTCTCCACACTTGTAAATACTGGAGCTATGATTGACTTTTCGACGTGCTTATGTAATGCGTAAAAATTGTGTGTAATTTATTGTGCCCGTTATTTTATGGTATATATCCGGCACCCCAGCTGCCAGAATTTCACTTTCTTTTTGCAGATTTTTTTTTACAGTGTAGGTATAACTGTAAAATCTATTAATTTACAAAGTAATCCAATTTTCCACTATAGGCTAAGGGGACCAGCAAACCTATTACAGGATTAGTTTAGCCCAAACTTAAAATTCTTGCAAAACCACCATTAAAGTATTGTTTAAAGGTGTGTTTACAAACACATAAAAACATTTCTGTTTTTAGGGGGTACTGTTTGGTGTGCATCTTAAGACAAAACAATGGCACTGATATATGTTAGGATATGTCAGTCCAAGATGTTTTTAAATTAAAGGGATAGTTCGGGCAAAAATTATATTAAACCCATGATTTACTCACCACGAAGCCGTCCGAGATGCATATGTCCATCATTTTTCAGACAAACATTTCAGTTGTTTTAGAAAATGTCTTATATCTTTCAGCTGCTAAACAGTAAAGTTGCGGGGTCCACGTCCTTCAGGTCCAAAAAATGTGCATATATCCTTCCCCAAGGAAATCCGAACGGCTCCAGGATGATGAATGGGGGTCTTCTGGGGGTGGTGCGCGCGGTGTTGTTGTGGAAATGTCCATATTTAAAACTTTATAACGAAATTAACTACCTTCCGTTAGCGCCGCCATCTTGGACACCTCTGTATTCAGGAGAGACAGTATCAGCGTAGTGTACGCACTTGTCTTAGTGACATAGGACAAATTCGGAGGGCAGGGGCACAGAACAGCAGCAGAGAAACCTCCGTAAGCTGCGTAAGCTCTCATCCGCGGACGTGACTAAGATGGCGGCATTACCGGAAGCGAGTTATTTTCGTTCATAAAGTTTTAAATGTGGATACAGCGCGGATTACCCTCAGAAGGCCTTTGTTTATCATCGTGAAGCTGTTTGGATTTATTTTGTGAAGGATAGATGCACATTTTTGGACTTGAAGGACGTGGACCCCATAACTTCACATTTGATTAACTGAAAGATCTAAAAAAAATTCTAAAATAACTAAAAATGTGTTAGTCTGAAAAATGATGGACATATGCATCTCGGACGGCTTCGGGGTGAGTAAAATATGGGTTTATATAATTTTTGCCCAAACTATCCCTTTAAGGCAGCTCAAACATGCATTTTTGGATAAGCCCTGTCCGGGAAACCGCTCCATAAAATTTTTAGGTACTGACCAAAATTTACATGATAATATTTTCATAATAGTTTATAAGTTGTTAACCACTAAAAAAACAGATAAGTGAGTCCAACTTATTCTGATATGCTGTTTTTTTCTGAACTAGGGCAACCAAATGATTGAAATTATTCATTCACAATCATACAACTCAAATGTCATTTCACACTTCAATGTGTGTATTTTACAACTTCAATGTTGGTCTGTTCTACGCACCAAATATCACATGGCTCACGTGTTTCATTTAAGACAAAAGTGGTTCGAGATTTAGAAAAAAACATGAGTGTGAGTGAATTTACTATTCATTTAATGACAAAAAACAGACGGCCAGTAGGGTTCACTGCTAAAACCAATATTACATTTCTACCGTACACTTGACAGCAACACGACTTGCACTTGAACAAGCGAAACCAGCAAGACAAGCTCTCCTAAGACACGATTCTGGGAAAAGAGCTCTGAATAATTTCACATTAAGGTTAAATGCAAAAGTGACAGAAGTGTAGTGACAGAAATGTGGAGCTTGTAAGGATAACTTGTGTGTAAATCATTTTTAAAGCTCTGCATTGTTATTATAAAATATTAACAAATAAGTCATTTCCTTTTCCATTTAAGAATGTGCTGAAGAGCGAAACATTTTAAAAACTTGTCCTCCCCTGATTACTGTGGACTTTGTGGGCCTTGCATTAAAATGCACAAACAGTTGCTCATGGCTTTCTTAAGGGATGCTTTTGTTTTGAACTAAATTTTCACATACCATACCATCTACAGTCATATAATTCACAATGAAGTGGACAGCAGTAAACAATTTTTGACTGAACAATCACCCTTTGCTTACCTCATGACCGCAGGCAGACCGTCTGGTGCCAATTCCCAGTCGAGCTTTTCTAGTTGTTTCATAACTATTCAAATATCAAGAAGAGTTTGCCACGTCCAAGATTTCATTTCCATCATCATTTAATCTCATACATATGTCAGCTATGACTGTGATATTTAGCAGGTCAAGGCCACTAATCTGTGACAAGGGAGGATGTGTCACATGCCTTTAGTGTGTGTCTGTTGATAGACACCGCATGTACTGTATGTACTGGCTGTGTCACTTTAAAAGCTTGAAATACCAAAAACTTTCTGTTCCTTGGTTGTTCCTTATTGTGTTTATCATCGCACATGGCCTTATTGTTATTTTTTTTAAATACCAGAAATGTTTCTGTACAGGACAAAATGTGTTAAAACAATAATTTCATGATTCAGCCATAACAGCTTGTACTACTATATACAGAGTGCTATTTACTATACACAGTACATAAATTTTGTCTGTTACTGTGAATGAACCTTTCAGCAGGGTTGACTATGCAAAAGATTGGAGGATAAATTGTTGCAGAGCACCAAATCTCTGACAAATAATAAATCCAGACCAGACAGCTAATTTATTCGTAGAGTAAACATATATTCGGAAGAAAACAAACATATTTATACAAGTAGGATCCACCATCGAAGTTGCATGCGGTTTATCATTAATCATGTTGTCACCTTAAAAGTTTCCTGTGGGGGTTACTGTAGTATCTCAGAATAAACAACATTTAATTTGTTGCAACCTCACATGTTATCAGCAAACAACAAATAAGCACAGAAACAACTTTGGTCAAATTTGGAGAGTTTTTTTTATATGCATGTATGCAAGTAAACCTCAGCTACTGGTTCTCTGTGCGCTCATTGGCATCCCTTTTCGAGTGAGAGAGGTCCATACCATGGACTGAGCCGTGTAGACATATTCTGCAGCCCATGATCATGAAAAATGCCCTTCGGAAAGAACGGTTGAAGAAACCGTACAGGAAAGGGTTTAGTGAGGAGTTGACGTACCCCAACCACAGAAACACATCCCATATGACGGCAGCAGTCCCATACTCAATAAAAGGGTCAACTATATTAACAGTAAAGAAGGGCAGCCAAAAAAGAAGAAATATCCCCATGATGATGCCCAGAGTTTTTGCCGCCTTCCTTTCTCTCCTTATGGAGTTACGATGTCTCTGCTTCTTACTGGAGTCCTTGCCAACACCTGTGGCCATCTGCGCCTCCATGGCGTTTATCTGCATAGCCTGTCGCTTTGCTGCTTTGTAGATCTTCCAATAGGCCACCAGCATAGTTGCCATAGGCAGGTAAAAAGCTACCAAAGATGCCATGACAGCATAAACACGGTTTACCAAGAAGATGCACACGTTCTCCGGCAAAGGAACGTCTACGCCAAGCTTGTGCAGCCCCAGAAAAATAGGGCCAAAGGAGATCAGAAAAGGAACGGCCCAGCACACCACAATAAGCAGAGCCACGCGTTTGCGGGACATCTTACAGGAGTATATCAGAGGGTTGCAGACGGCATAATAGCGGTCAAAGGCGATGCAGCTCAGATGAAAGATGGAGGCCGTGCACAGCATCACGTCCAAGCTGGAGTGAAGGTGGCAGAAGGTGGGGCCAAAATACCAGCATCCTTCCACGGTCCTTACCATGCTGTAGGGCATAACAACCAACCCCACAAGAAAGTCAGCGACCGCCAGAGACATGACAAACGAGTAGGTTGGAGACTGCAGCTGTTTGAAATAAGCAATGGAAAGCACCACCAGGGAGTTGCCGACAATGGTGCAGATAATCCCAGCGATGATAAAGACGTAGAGGGCAACTCGTGAAGCGGAGTTTCGTGATGTGGCACAAAGCTCAAAGTCAGAGTCCAGCGAGATGTTGCTCTCCTCCTTCCATTCTGAGACGTTTGCCATGCTTTCAACCTGTGATAAATAAGAAAGATGAAGTTTGAGACTCTTAAGTTATAAAAAGATTTGAGACTGCACTTGGTCACCAAAATAGAGAAAGTCTTCAAGTATATCGTGTTCAATATCAAATGACTTTGCTTTAAAGCAGTGGTTCTCAATCCTGGTCCTGGAGGCCCACTGCTCTGCACATTCTGTATGTCTCCCCTGTTTAACACAGCTGATTCAAATCATCAGCTCATTAGCAGAGATCTCATTGTCTGTCAGACAAGAGAGACATACAAAATGTGCAGAGCAGTGGGCCTCCAGGACCAGGATTGAGAACCACTGCTTTAAAGGGATAGTTCACCTTAAAATGAAAATTCTGTCATAATTTACTCATCCTAATGTTGCTCTAAACCTGTATGAATAATTTTTTTGTGATGAACACAAAATAAGGTATTTTGAGAAGTGATGGAAAACACAGATAGTGACAATTGACTTCCATAGTAGGAAAAAATATTTTGGAAGTATTGTGATAAATGATGAAGGAAATATTTTGATAAATGATTTTAAGCACACAGTTGATGTTACCCATTAAATTCCATCATATTTTTATTCCTACTATGGAAGTCAATGGTCACTATCTGCTGTGTGTTTTCCATCATTTCTCAAAAAAATCTTCTTTTGTGTTCATCAGAAAAAAAATCATTTATACAGGTTTAGAACAATGACGATGAGAAAATTATAAGATAATTTTCATTTTTAGGTTTTTAAGTAAAATCCAATATATGTTATTCTATATCTTCCTCAAAATAAAATACATGTCTTTAAAAATATACAGTACTGTGAAAATTTGTTTCAGCAAGGTTTTAATGACCATACAAATGTATCTCTTTATTAAAAAAACAAAATGAAAATACAGCAAATATGCACACACAATGTAAAAATACACATTTTCAGTAGAGAATGTTTTCTTTCAAGCAAAAGTCAATATTTAGTGTGACCTGGCACTAAGCACCTCTTGAACTCTTTTGAGGAGACTGAATTCGTATTAGAAATGAGGATTTTTTTTTCATTTTGCTTTGAGAGAGCCTGCAGGTCCCTGCTATTTGTGGATCCGGCCATGGTATCATGTTTAATATTATGTCTTGTCATGATGGCTGGATTCTGACAGTCCCATGTCTTATGTGAAGGCTCATGATCTTGTGTTTCGAGTCATAATAAAAATAAAATTGAATTGAATTGAATTGTTCTCCCTGCTAACGGTTAATCATTAGTTTATTCCTATAACCTGTTCTCCCCTTGTTATCTTGTTTAGTCTTTGCTATTTAATCCCTTTGTATCCTTGGTCCTGTGCTGGTTCATTTTGTTCTGTTCCCGTGTTTCGTGTGGAAGTCCTATTTCAAATATCTTGTGAAGTTTAGTGTATCTGTTTAGTGTTTCATGTTGTGTACCCCCTTGTAGGTTTTTGTTTCTTGTCAGTGTAATAAAGTGTTTTTGTTCTCGCCCCGACATCGTTTGCGTTTGGGTTCATTCGACCACAGTTCCAGACACTATTGGTCAAGTTTAAGGGGAACTCACACTAAATTCACTTTGAGACAGGCTCCCGGACAGGGTTTAGATTAATCAAAGACTAGGTTTTAGTTATATTAGCACATTTAATTAGTTTTTACAAACAAAAAACATTATACTGATGTGCATCTTGAGACAAAACTATGTCATTAATATATATCAGTCCAATATGGTTTTAAATTAAGGCAGCTCAAACATGCATTTTAATCTATAATAATTTATTTTTATTTTTAATACTGCATACATATTTTAATAAAAATATTGAGTAAAACTTATGCATGGTCGCAAACAATTGCAAAGCAACAAATCCAATGGAGACATGGTGGCCTAAGACTTTTTCACTCTACTGTATAAGGGTTTATATAACTAGAAAACTATTCATTGTGACAAATGACTGCATGCTTGATTTGATGTTTTGAAAAATTGTATGAACAAATATGTTTAAACAATCTTTGCTGAAAAATTATCCAGTACTGCCATTAAAACGATATTGTGATAAATTATAATGAAAATGGTTGTGCTGTTTCACCACATAATAATAATCACTCAATTTTACCATTAATATTTTTGCAAAGTGACAACTGCCGCTGAAATTCTTGTAAGGCTGGGAATGCAGAACCGACTGGGAAATCCAGGTTAAATCTACACTTCATTTTAAGCTATATTTTAGATCATTTCCAGCAAGCAATTTTTCAAGAATAATAAAAGCCCTTGACTCAACCTTGCTTTAGGAATGGTATCCCTGCAATGTGCCCTTGTGTAACCTTATTAAAAATGTCATTAGCAGTTTAACTCTAAGTCCATATTGCCATCTGATTAAAAATAGACAGGTCTTATAAGTATATGTGACACTTGTTTTATTCTTCAAATTTGAAAGAGATTAGTTTCTTAAAGAAACATTTACACTTTTTAACATATGTGTCACTTTAAATTAAAACCACCAATGAATTCTGTCAGATCCAGCCAAGCAGAAGAAAGTGTCATTTCCCAATGAATGAACATCCCAGTGATGTTCCTCAGCCTGTGACAGAACTTGCAAACAACATCTGGGGATGTTTGGCAGAGAGGAAAGCAAAAGTGCAAATAAATGGTTTTAGTTCAGTAACAATAAAAAATTAATTACCTCCAATGGGACCGAGTAAAACAGAGATTTCCCATTTTGCTTTTCCTTGATATTATTGTAAAACCAAACACAGATGCTGCTATTTTTAGGATGGATGATTATAGATCGGAATATTCTGTGTGAATTTCAACAATTATGGCACTCTTTTTATCACTTTCATATTTTTAAAAATCTGTCTGTTTTGTATGTGCTTTGTTGTATTATGAATAATTAAAAATCAGAAAGGAATGTGGATCTGTTATTTAAGCATTCATTTTTATGGGTAGGCACCTTTAGCTTGTAAAGTGCAGTGATTTCATCCTCCAACCAATTTTATTTTTGTCAGTATTTCTCAGTGTCCCAAAAGTTCACCCATAAATGAACCAAAAAATCAGATTGCTTTTAAAAAGCTGTTACCGCACATTATAAACATTAAAACAAAAATACATGTAAATCACTAAAAGCCCTCCTTTTAAATGAACAGAATGTTTACCTTGCTAAGGGTGCTGCACAAATAATACAGAAAATTGTTGGTTGCACTGGTGGTCATAACTGTGTTTAAAAGTAAATAACACAGCTGTTGATGAGTCAGAATCAAGGATTGGAACCTTTGAATTTAACCCATCCCAAAACTACACTGTAAAAAATACTTTGCTGCCTTAACATTTTTTGTTGAATCAACTCGGATTTACAAGTCATTTCAACTTACTATTATTTATCTTGGCTTTGAGATGAGTTGTTATAAGTACAGGTGAGTTGTTATAACTTATAAAATTAAGTTGACTTTTCTCAACTATATTTTTTAAGTTGTGACAACTCATCTTTGTTGACATGACTTGTAAATCTGAGTTGATTTAACAAAAAATTTTAAGGCAGCAAAGTATTTTTACAGTGTAAGATGCCTTGCTGAAGGGCATGAGACTCAAACTGGTGTCATTCAGGTTACAAGCCCAACTCTCTAACCATTAGGCCATGACTCAAAAAAAATGATTCAACCCCAGCATTGGGTCAAAAAGGGATGAACCCAGCCCCTTGGATTGTAATTTAACATATGCTGGGTAGTTTTAACCTAAAATGCTGGTTTCTTTTAAAGAGCAACTACCGTCAGATTCACGATTTTACATTTTCTATGGTGTGTAAGTGTGTATTAGGGCATGTTAACAATGCAAAAGGTACAAACCCCATAGTCAACAATGACGCGAGTTATCGTTTCCAACATAACTCTCTTTTCTTGGACTACAACAAACATACGGATTGCAAGCAATAGTTTACTTCCTGGCCCAGGTGATGTAGACAAGATCGGCATTATCATAATTCCTCCTGCTTGGACACAGCCTGTAAGTTAACTCCTGTTAGCATTGCATTGTGAGCAAATCTTTCAAACATAGTAAGGAGCGTCACATTTCCGGATGACATCAGAGGTATTCAGGCCAATCAGAACGTACCGATTAGCTGGCCAATCAGGGACACAGCGCTTTTCAGATCGATGAGTTTTGTACAAAATTAATGCGTTTGAGGAAGGCAGGATATGTGGAGCTACAAAAATGTACGGTATGTGGAAAATAATTTGTTTTTTAACCATAAACCACGTGAACACATTGTATTACCATATACACAAAATAACATTGTTTTTAGAAATGAAATAGGTACACTTTAACCCCTTGAAAATGATGCTGCATTTTTAGAGTGTATAATATCAAATTATTTGTTTGTATTCAAATGAGAAAACAAAATTATATACATCGGAGATTGCATGAAGGTGAGGAAATCATAAGAGAACTTCCATATTTGGGAACTATTCCTTTAATCCAAAAATCATAAATACTGAATGGATCTGAATTAATTGTGTCCTCCAGACTCAGACAAATAGATTAACAAATACATACACACACACACAGAGAGAGAGAGAGAGAGAGAGAGAGAGAGAGAGAGAGAGAGAGAGAGAGAGAGAGACTTTGTTCCCTCTGATCACTTAGACACAGCAGGTGATCTTAAAAAAAACATCCTGTGCAGATACAATTTACAATAAGTACATGTAACCATCAAGATTCTCACAATACAACTTTACAAGATTACAAGATTAATGGAAAAGAACATAGAAGGGAAAAATAGACGCTGTATATGTGTGGTCCTCCCTCTCAAACTTGACCAATTAAACCATTCGGCTCCAATTTAAAGGCATAAACACTGGCGAATACTAAGTGCATAATAAAGATATGGGGCAGTTTTGCCCCACCTGCAGACCATAACAGAACTCTCTCTGTTCCATAACAAAATCTCTTCTCGGCTTATCGTACTGAACATTATCTAAACAGTTTGTATTGCTTTATATTCTTGAGCTTGCCTTACCGTTGCTGGAGGTAAAACACAAAGTTTGCCACTTATCCTTTTACTCTTTATATTTAAACTAAAACCTCTTAATCCAACTCGTTATCTTCGTTTGTTATTCTTGAACGAATCCCATCGCTGGTGCACTCCAAGCAAAGCAATTGACCACAAAATTAATTTGTTGCATTCTGCCAATGCAAAGTATGTTTTTATTATACAGGAACTGAGGGGAGAGAATGAACTGGGCACCAATGTCAATCTGGGTCAGACATATTTATAATCTCTATATAAAAAATTGACAGCATGAACCTCTCCTTCCCACACTAATAGGATATGAAAGAACCCGCCAATCAAAAATGGGATCACTGAAAGGACAGGCAGGGTTTGTGGTAATATAATCCAAAAAGAATAACATAATATAAAGAATAACAGGATGAAGTTGATAAACATACCATATATTCGTGACCCAGTATGTGAAAACCCAGCTAAAGGTTTTCTACATACACTCTAAAAACAAACGGTGCTATATAGCACCAAAAGTGGTTCTTTGCCCGCAACCACAGAAGAACCGCCCCAAGTGCCACACAGCACCGGTGAAGCACCGGTGAAGCACCTGTGAAGAACCACATAGTGCCACGCAGAACCAAATGTGGTGCTTTAGTGGTGCTACATGGCCCCTATACGGCTCTACACAGGTGCTTCACCGGTGCTGCACCGGTGCTACATGGCACCAAAAACGGCTCTTCCACGGTCACGATTCAAATCAACAGCACCTATATAGCACCGTTTGTTTTTTTAGAGTGTAGCATCATCCAACATAAAAATTCTGTGAAAATATAACCATGATATCTTTCATCTTGACCAAGGAAGGTCATGTCAAAGATTGAATCTTTGATTTTCCTAATTCCATAGATTAGAGACTTTAGATTTCACAAACAGGGTCACATATATACCTAAAGGCAAAAAATATATTTAAAATATAGATTTAAAAATTAAAAAGTAGAGAAAAAAAGATTAAGTAATAGATTTTAAAAAAATCAATTTCAAAAATAAATACAGTTATACTAAAAATCGATCATCACATTATTTCAGTACTGGTATGGTGCATTTAAGCATATCAGTTTAACAATCTAATTCAGATTCACAGCCTATAGTGCGAATGAGAGCAACTCACCTTATGAATGAAAGCGATGACTTTCCCTTTAAACCACTATCTTTAGCTGACTCTCCTTGTTTTCTTCATTTCTGCTGGATGTTGTGATCAGTGGCAGCCTTGTTGGTGAAGTGAGGATGAAAAAGTGTCTGTGTTCATTTGCATATGCCACATTAATAACCACTAAACCGATCCTCTTGATCAGAATGTAGGCGGGGCGTTTGTGTGGGTGCCCATCTCTTGTCTATTAAGAGTTGGGCATTGTTATGCAAATCAACATCGCATTCGACAGATTTCCTGAATTGTTTGCTTTATTCTGTACAGCTAATGCAGACATCAAAGTCACCCGGGCTTGGTATGAAAAAAGTGTTTCCTGTTGTGTGGTGTACATTCTGTATCAGATGAAATAATTGCCGTTCCTAAGTCTAGAATGATGGATGGTGCTAGGAAGAGAATCTGGCCTTAACAGATTACATCAGTCTGAATTTACAGACAGTCCCTGTGCTATGCATTCCTGTACCAGTGTATCTGATCACCCTTTGAACCGCTTACACATGAACGTTAATGCAACACGTGATGCTATGTACAGATATTGAAAGGGTGATTGGAGACAAGCAGGTTTATGGATGGTTTTCCTACAGGATACAGATTCACACATTACTCTGGAAAACCAACACCAAAACCTGATTTGTTTATCGTACAAAAAAGTGCTTTAGATCAAACACTGAAAATTGACTAAATTCGATCCTGCCTGTGAAAACCTAGCTAAAGTATTTTTTTGGTGATTTACTGTTTTTTACATAAAATCATTTTACATCATATAAAGACCATTTTCTGAAAACATAACCTTGATATCTCTAATATTGGGTAAGGTCATGTCAATGATTAAAAAAGTGAAACCAATGATTAAAATCAAACTTGGATGCTTAAAATCTCATAATTCGATTATGACACTTAAGCATGGTTTTCACAGAAATATATAAAAACATGTGATTTACCACCTTACAAACACTAGGCTGTATATTGTAATATTAGACATAATGCCAAGTGACAGATGAATTTACAACAACATGCCATAATGTTTATTTCAACGCACGGTCTTTGACGTCAACAGCAAAAGATATGGAAAGTAATTTTTCACAAAAAAGTTCGTCATATTTTATTTGCTCTCCTAACTGTGTAATTATATGGTTTGTTGCATTTTATTATTTGCATTGGCATTTTTCCTGCTGTCTGCGATCGGAATACTCAAACTGAGAACCGTTGCGGCTGAGATTCATTTTTTTGTAACAAGGTGGTTAACCAGCGGATCATTGCTCCTCTCACTATACTGAAACTGATATGAATATATAAAATGTGTGATTCCCAAGAAATGTTGTTGTGGATCTATTTTGAACATCTGCTCATGGCATCTCTACTGCTGTGCTATTCAACAGTGTCATCAGCCGGCCAAGTAGTCCTGGCTGGTAAGCAAATTCATAGGAGATGATGAGCACCTTTGTTTCTTTTTCTTTTTTTTATTTTACGGTAGCTGGAACACAAAAAACAGATCTGCTGAGACACCGTATGGACGAAATGCACTCTGTAGAACAGTTTGTCCATTTAGGGCTACTGTAAAAACATAGCGACAACTTCCATGTGAGGAGACCCGTGGCACACTCCGGACTTGTGGACTTTCTCAGAGTCCACACTTTGATGACATCACGTAGTGCAGACTTTGGGGACCCTTGATGGGAGTCCACGAGGGCGCACCAGAGTCGTTTTTTGAGACGTAGGCCCTGTCCCAAATGGCGCACTTCATGTGGACTTTTGGTCTCATGGCCTTAAATTGTGCATGCTCGCTTAGTCTACGAGTCCGTATGGTGTCCCATCTGCCATTTTTACACACCAAAGTGCCCTCATCAGCGCCCCCTTTGCCCCCTTGATGCGGTCTTTGGGGAAGCCCGCACTGCAGCAGGCTTTGCGCACTTTACCAACCCAGAAGTCCTTGCGAAAGAGCAATCAGACCAATCAGATGATGGAAAGGAGGAGTTCACACTAATGGGCAACTTCTCTTCCTATTTTTGACATGACACTCGAGTCTGTCCCAAAATGCGAATCCGATGTGCCCTCTTGGACTCGCAAGGATCTCGCCAAGGATCCCTAACGGTACATTCACACCAGGCGAAAGCGTTAACGCTTGACGGAAGGCTTGTCTAAAGCATGGCCAACAGCCAATCACCATGGCCGCAACACATGCTCTGGTCTTCCATAAATGTAATTGGCTGGCTCTGCCTAGGTTATTTGCATAAAGCGATCTGATTGGCTGACACACGCATTGCCACTTGAAAAGTTAGGAAATGTTCAACTTCTACCACGAGCAATGGCTGAGTCGCTGCGCAGACGGATCCACAACTTGGTTCGGCAACGCATGAAGTCACTCATTAAAGTGAATGGGAAGCGTTAACGCTTACGCCCCGTGTGAATTAGACATAAGGTCTGCACTACATGATGTCATCAAAGTGTGGACTGTGAGGAGGTCTACAAGTCTGGCGTGTTCCATTTGGGACAGGGCCAGACTCGTGCTTCATGCCGGAAACTTCGGTTAATATTTACTAAAAAAAGATGACTGTTTTAATGTTTGCTGGCTTTATTTATGTTGTTATGTTGTTAATGTTAGTTATATGTTGTATTTAGAGTAATTTAAAAAAAAATGATGTTTGTTCATTGTTACCATGATTGAGAAGTGTGTGTCCAGTGTAGAGGGCAACACAGTGAGTTAGCGCGCATCATTGTTGCCTCACAGCAAAATGGTTTTTGCTTCAGGCAAGGGCTAAGTCAGACAAAGACTTTGATTATGAGATCTTTCTTTATGGAGTTTGCATGTTCTCTCTGTGACATTGTGGGTTCACTCCCACAGTCCAAAACATGCAGATGCTTTTATCCAAAGTGACTTACACTGCATTAAAAGCTAGACATTTTATCAGTACTTGTTTTCCTAGGTTTGAATCCATGACCTTTGGCGCTGCAAACACAATGTTCTACCACTGAGCTTTATAGAAACACAAGAGATTGTGTGTTAACCAACTTGTGTCTGGTGTTTAGGGATAGATGCTGGAATGGTGTTTATACAGTTTTAATAGTTGAGAGGACTTAAGTCACTAGTTGAGTAAGCTTAGAAATTTGCTAATAGCCTAATCAGTTTGAGTTGGTTCAACTTGTTGATTTAAGTTGACATTGCTCAGTAAATTAAGTAAGGTGAACTACATTATCCAAGAGTTGAGTAAATTCAAAAAAGCTGTGCAGCAAGTTGCCTTGAAAATTTAAGTCAACTTTTTATTTTTTACAGTGTGGTTGGTCTGATTGCTCTTTCGCAAGGACTTCTGAGTTGGTAAAGTGCGTAAAGCGTTCAGAAGTGTGGGCTTCGCCGAGACTGCATCAAGGGTGCAAAGGGGATGCTGATGACACACTTCAGAGCGTAAAAATGACAGATGGGACATCCTACAGAATTGTAGACTAAGCAAGACCGAAAATCCACATGAAGTGTGCCATTTGGGACAGGGCCAAAAACGGCTCATTCTAAGGTGATAAAAACAATACAGTTCATTATGTAGGGTTCATTACATTATGCTGATAATTTTATCCAAACCGACTTTTTTTAAAGCAACTTTACTATGAGTTTTTAACATTTCCCAATGTTATGTATATGTATATCAGATTATATTCCCCAATACCACACTAAACCTGCCCATCATTCTCTCCAGTCCAACCCAATCCACCACAAAAGTCAGGACTCTCTCCTATGACAAAACATTCTGAAAACATGTGAAGCTAGACGGACCAACTCTATCTCATGGCAATTCATATATTTCTTTACGAGGTGGCTAATTCATATTAATTTGTACAACCATATTTATATATTTTTATGAGTAGCCTTTGCCTCTCTGATGCCTGGGTTAGGGGCGGGGTTAAGGGGTCGTAAGATCATTCTGGATGGACACATGAGATCCTATGCACGAAACCCTTACCTCATGAACTCCATCTTCCCTCTGCTGTGCCACCTCAGGCAGGTGAAGCCTCGCTTTAGGTAGCTAGCTGGAACGTCTATCTGTGATCGAGTCTCTCAAGTGTATAGCATGAGCTTTAATTAAACATGTGGGGTTTTCAATTGCTTCCAGATAAAAGGCACACTCCCTCCTTGGCCAGCGCTGTCTACAGTCCAGTCATTCATATGTAATGTGAGTGTTTGTCAGGAGAGGCAGAGAGAGAGCATCTGTGCTATTGAAAAAGCAGACTGGAACCAACAGACAGTAATGTGTTAGCCTACATTGAGCCCTGTATAATGAGAGTCCCTTTTAATTATGAATATGATCAAGGATAATTTATGACTATAAAGTGGTAGAATTCATTGAAGGCGATTACAGCTTACATTACATTGTTGCACACATCAGTAGATATCAATACTTAGCAGCCGATATGGTAACACTTTCAGTGTAAGGTAATGCAAATTAAATTGAGTTTTGATGATGTGTTTTAATGCAGCTTTATAACTGTAATTACAATCATTATATAGTGTAGTGGATACCAGGGTTAATTCATTCAAGTTCGTTTCTGCATAGTCACATGATTTCACAATATATGGCAATGTTGTAGTTGAGTCCAGCTCATTCGACTCAATGTTTTTTTCTTCGGTCTTGGTGCTATATGGGGTAAGTCCTCACAATGAAACTTACCAATTTATTATACACATTAAAGCAGAATTTAAGCAAATCATGAAACAGCCAAAATATTAAAGGCAATGGACATTAATGGATATCAAAAAATATCAGACCATCAATTTGGTCAAATGTCATAATTGTATAAAAAGATATGTGACAATATGCCCCAATAAAATGTGACTTGGCCATACCTGACCATTAAAAAAACACCTTTACGAACAACACAGTTCAGTGATTATTAAACACCCTTGTCTTAATAAATAATAGTGTCGATAGATAAAAATGCTGGGTGGTTTAGCCTATGGTTGGGTAAAATATGGAAAAATCCAACCACACTTGAATTAACCTAAAAAAGTCCATATTTGACCCTGCCATGACTTAAAACGACCCAACATTTTTGTCACAGTAAAAACATACAAACCTGAAGAAAACACAATATCAATAACAGACTTTGTCGTCCAGCTAAAGTAAGCAGGATATCCTTTAATCTGTTCCAGGATGTTTGGGTTAAATCTCCTGTTCAGTTGCATCCATGTAACAAGAACAATGATCAGATCAAGAATTTGAGCCCCCTCATTGCAACCACTTATCAGGTCATCGCAAAAGAAAACAAACCCATAACTGTGGCGTGGTCAGCAAGGTGAAAAACTGAGGGGAGGCATTGACAGGCTCTGGAGATTTATGGTAGTCAGTTACAGGTCAAAGAGAAAACCACAGTCCCCCACAGATACATCTCCTGGACCTTTCACCCAACACTGTTTTGTTCATATAGACTATACCCGCCCTTATATTCTAATCCAGCCAATGATTGGTTCAACACATGGTAAAGCAAACCTACTGCAAAATTTCTTTCTTAAGTAAACATAACCTCGATGTAGTTTATAACAACACCGATACAACAGGCGATCATAGGAAGGAAGTGACCCCATCAGCACTTTCAGTGCTTAAAACAAATCAGCCTTTTGGGATCTTGGCTCATTGCAAGAAAGCACCTCTCAATAGACACACTCTTTATTCACTGATCCAGCTTCTGTGACAAGAATCTTAACCGGAGGGAAATTGCTAAAGTGGCCTTGGAAGAGTGCCACGAGTCCCACTTATGAAATACATTGTATCCTATATTACAGGAAGCAAGCAGCAACAGGAGGAAAAATGAATTAAAAGAAAAACATGTTTCAGGAATTCACATTACACTTCTAAGTAATACCAAGTATCATGCGCAAATAAAATGATTTAGAATAAAAATCATTTAATTGTTCTGTGAATGTCTTTTGATTTTGGAGTGATTTTCATTCTGGTCTGGTCTCACTGTTAATATGTAGTAATAATAAATTACTTTTTTTTAAATCCTTTTTAAAATCACATTTAAATAGATTTAAGTAGACATATTTGGAACATTTAATTGTAGCATTATTACGATTCTACAGCTACAAACCATAAAGGATTTACTAATCTTTTATACCATAATGATTGCAGTATACTTTCCCTAAGTAAGCATGCTCCCCCTCCCTAATAACATTACCTAAAATTTCTGGCACTATGGAAAGCAAACACGAAGGCTACAAGTATTTCATAATTTCAAGATATTGCATTAATTAATTTCACCATGGACATTCGAAAATGAATTTGAAAGAAAGAAAATATAGCAACTGACACTACCTCTGGGTCTGAGCTCTAAATAAGCAGGGTGTGTGGACACCGACAGTACAGGCCCGCTTACGCCACTGACAAACACTCAGACCGCCAAAAGCAATGACTCACCGTCAAGTGTGCCAGGGGACCTTGGTAAAGATAAACCAGTCCAGGTTCGTCTCAAGCAGTAAGAACCAACAACACAAAAATGACTGTAAGCGGTCATTTTCGCCGAATTGGTGCAATGAGAGGGAATGGCTAGAATTTTCAGAGAAAACAGATTCGGTAGCTTGTTTCCCCTTGTTGAAAATTTGGTGTGAATGACTATGTGTTTACAAGTACTGGTTTTAGTGGTTGGAAGCATGCGACAGATAAAGCAAAGGAGATTTTCAGACATGCTAACAGTAAAGAGAATCTGGCATGCATGGCTATTTGGAAAGAGCAGCAATTGCGATGTTCCACAGGAAAAGAGATTTCAACTTTGGTTAATTCTGATCAGCTTCCTCGTCTTTAACCGTCTTTATGTGTCTGCAATTATAGACATTATTGAATTCCTGGTCTCAAACGAACTGGCACTGAGGGGTGCAGTTGATTCCATTGACAACAGAGCCCAAGCGGGCAGTGGACTGTCCCTGTCTCTATTTGATTATACGCTGAGAAAAAACAAAGAGCTATCCCAGGCCTTCAATACAATTCCAAAAAACGCTACATACACATCACCCCATCAATGTTCAAAATGATTTCATTGAATTGATGAGTACAATCGTGACAGAACAAATTGTGAAAAATGTTGGGGAGTCATGGTTTACAATTAAAGTGGACGGAACCATGGACCCAACAGGTAGTGAGAATGACTCAATTGTTCAATATGTAGACTGGACCGGAGCAGTGAAAGAGCGGCTGTTGTCAATATTGACCACAGACAAGTGTGATGCCCTGTCACTCACTAACATTAGGCTTAAAGAGCTGTCAGATGTTGGTCTTCTAAGTCAATGTTATGAGAAGCTGAAAAGGCTGCAGGATCAATGATGGACTGGACTGGCCACCTTGATACGGTGTCCGTGGTCAAGGTGGACTTCACACAGCCATCGCAGAACCAACCTTCAAATTACATTTTCTGTGTGATGTACAAAGGGCCTAATGGATCCACCAAATAGGATGCTGCAAACTAAGTAAACAGATCTAATGACAGCAGTCCGGCTCATTCGCAGAGGTGCTGCTTGCATTGAAAACCTACGATCGGATGCAGGATTTGCAAAACATGGGCTGAAAGCCTGAATGCAGATGCTGTTCCTACCCCTTTCGAAACGGCAGTGACAGGCCAATAAGGGCCAATCCCATTTCTCTGTCTTACCCTTTCCCCTTACCCCTACCCCTTAGTTTTGCACGTTCACGTGAGAGTAAGGGCTATCCCAATTCTCGTTTTGATCAAGGGGTAGGGCTAAGGGCAAGTGGTAGATACCCCTTAAAACCAAGAATTTCCGCGAGCTTACTTGAAACCAAGGGGTACCCACAATACACTGCGCAACCGGCAAAAATGGCGGCCAGAGCGTCCCATAAATGTAAGTATTTTCGGCTTAATAATTAATTTAAAAATTACTAACGTCTTGTTTTGTGCTCTACACAGTCCTGTTCATATATATTTGAATTATGTTTTTAATTTAAATGTTTTAAAATTTCGCTAGTTTGCTACGCTAACGTTACGTTGCTGATTTGCACAACATTCCCGTATGATTTGCACAACATTCCCGTATTTCTCTAACTAGCCATGAATGGACTGCATGCTTGTCTACAGTTTTAACTAAATTCCATTAACGTTAGCAGCGAATTTCGTTTGATATCAGTGCATAACACTACTTGCTTTGGAGACATCGGTACGTGCTTTACGTATACCGTCCTGTATCACACAGGGACGCCAGAAGAAACTCGGCGGCTGATTCACCTTCGCTTACACTTGCACTCGGCATCTTGGAAGTTTGTGATCAACATTTGTCGCGTCTGGTGATGTTGCAGCCAGCAAACGACGATGTATGATGACGTAACCGTAACCAAGCGGTGTCTCATTTCATAGGGGTATGTTTTCACCCCTAGCGCTTAACACTTGGTTTTGAGGGACAAGGGCTAGGGGTAAGACGAAGTGGTAGGGGAAGGGGAAGGGGTAAGACAGAGAAATGGGATTGGCCCTAAGTCTCTGCAAGACTATGTTGCAAGTCTTGGACAGCATAAAGCGACCATTGAACAGGAGTGCGGCTGTTTGTTAACATTATTGACTCCATTCTCCGAGAAATGTTTAAGCGAACATTATAGCAAGTAAATGGCAGCTTTGGATGCACCTGGTCCTGGAAGTGAGAACTTTTTAGTCTAACCACTACTGTATTTAACGAAGATCGAAATGGTACAGTCTCAGTTCACCTTGCACGTCAATTTTGTCAAACATCTTAGCACAGGCCAGGGGCCTCATTTATAAAGCGTGCATACGGACAGATTTTATCGTTAAGTGTGGGTATGCAAAATCCACGACAAAGTCCATATTTATAAAAACTGTCTTTGACATGTCAGGGTCTGAGCAGACGTACGCACTTTTGCTTGTCCGATTGCTGCAGGTTTTTGGCAATATAAGCCATTCTTGCTGCTCAAAATTGGGTTTAAACATTGACAAGCGCTCTTTTATATGTCGTTGCTCTGTGACATAATTTAAAGGCGGAAGTCTAAAACTGTTCAAGATCATTTGCGATTTTAAATTTCACATCTGAAAGAAAGTAGTATGCGCATTTTCTGTGCTTAAGTTCAGTTTATGAATCACACATACGCATTTTTGATAAATGATCGTAAGATCAAATGTAGGTTTGGTTTCTACGCAGCATTTTATAAATGCCCCAGGGCGAGAAAATGACTTTGGTCAAACTTCCTTCAAATTCCTCCAGCGGTTTCCAAGCCATGCCAGTGGTACTGACTGCCCTAAAACATTCACTAACATTTGGAGCCTTGACTGCTATGTGCAAGAACTCTTTCTCAACGTTGAAGAATGTATTTTCTGAGTACAGACGCAGCATGTTGCATAGACGAAAAGCACATTTGATCAAGCTGGCATTTGAAAATGACCTTACTAGAAAATTCAGAGAGGAATGGAAAGAGTTATTGCTGAGGAGGTTTCACTCATACAAGAGACGATTGCAGTTCTACTGAGGCTAAATTTGTGATCAAATATTTTGCTCATGTTAAAAAGGTTTGATGATTAGTCGGGGTTGTCAGGATATTGTAATATTCCGTTAAATTACCATAATGTATGGTTAAGAAATTGCATTTGGTGGTGGTGTTGTTGTGGTAACGTTCCCGCATTCGCCGTAAAACTTCTGAAATGGTGTACATACACATCTGATGATCTAAGACGTACTGTATGTATAAGTCACGATGAATTTTCTAATATGTAGGTATGTGGGTTTCTTTGTAGATAGTAAGATTGTTCAGAGCTCTGTACATTGCTCACTATAGCTGCAGTTTTTGTGCTTGTATTACCGAGATGTTTGTTTATAATTTATATTTTTTTTGTTTATCCGCTATTTATAGTGGATCACACATCTTTGTCTGACTGTCAGAAGGATGGTTTTTTTTAAGGAAAAAGTAATTAAATAATAGTAACTAATTACTAAGTAACTAGTTACACCCAACACTGTTAATAATCATAATGTTTAATAGAAAAAATGCAATACACAACATACTCTCAATAAAACTATAAATAGGCTATACATGCCTACTTACAAAAGACATCAGACTAAGAAAATAATCAATTTGATGACAGATTTCTGACCTCTTTTTTGCTTTCCTGTGTCACCCTGGGAGTTCCCATCAATCCTAATGAAGGTAGTTTCTGCTGTCTCATTCTCAAGGGTAATATTTCTAGGATTTGTTTTGCGACAGTCCTGTAAAATAAGATGATATGCTGCTTGGAATCCTTTTCTTTCATTATTTGGCTGTTTTTGTGCTAAAATAGACTATTGGTGGTTGGCGACATTTTGAAAATCTGGGCATGAATTAAAAAGGATCATTACATAACCTAGAATAAGTAAAAATCAGATTTTACTGTTGTTGGCACTTGTAGCATTTTTAGTTATAATAAATTATCTTTATTTTAAGCGTTTATATAGCCGTTTGATGACCATTAAATTTTGTCGCCGCTGGATTTAAAAAAAAAAAATTCATCATAGGCAGGGATATAAAGACCAGATGACCATTATCCCCCCACCCCCCCAGGGAATACATCTGTAAAGCTGTTAATACGTAAATAATTAACGTATTAGTCCTGTCAATAAATCAATATTATACCTTCCTACCAGTGTGTATGGAAACGTAAGTAAATGTACGTGTGACACTTTAGGTAAAAATACACACGTATTCTCATGTGATTATGTTGGACAGACAGATCTGCCAAATCTGCATGGCATCTTTGAAACCTAATTTTTTCAGAAACGTTTAGGGAGTTTGGGAGTATGGACACCTGAAATAGCATTAGCCTTAGATAACCCTGTAGATATTTGAGACATTTTGCACAAGATTTTCACTTTCAACATGTCCAATCTTTAAGATTTAAAACTTAGAAGAAAAATCTCTTAAAAAATAAAGTACAAAGATATATTTTTCATACCCTCAAACGATTTCTGTAAAAAATGCAGATTATCTGCAGAAACAAATTCTTGCAAGCTCAGATATGTTTCTTCAACTCAAAAAAAAAAAAAACAGCAAAAAGATAATAATTCTTCAAATATTTCATTCTTGTACTCCCCTTAAACAAGACACACTACAATACTATATAACATTTATCAGGCAAAATCTTGACTAAAAATACTACGTCTGCAACCCATGATTTTATCGATAAGGGGGCAAAGGTTGCTTAGAATTGGAAAGTGTAAGAAAAGAGTAATGTGGATGTGGACAGTTCTTTTCAACGATAGCAATTTGTAGACCATTAGGATTGAATCTAGAGTTTTTAGCGGCACGCTGACAACACGGCAAAACAGTTAAAGGCTTTTAGTGAAAGCCCCAGTGGATATGGATGGGGACGGCTGGTTAAAAGCCAGAGGGGGTATGAATCATTTAAGGTCAGTTGTGAAATGGAAGGGCTATTAATATAATGACCTACTCTGTCCATATAGGTAACCAGTTAGAGAATACAATCCAATAAAAACCACAGGGTATTCAGTATGAGTCCTATCCTGTAATTACTTTATTTGTATTATCCAACGATCAAAGAGATGCTACAATGGTGAAATTATACTTTTGCAACTAGACTACAAGAAGCTACAGGGCTGCTTAAAACCAGTGTGGAAACCAATCTTAAAACCAGATGGGACTTTTTTTATGTACCGTTAAGGTACCAATATGTCCCTGTCAGGACATGCACTTTTTAGGAACAAGTGTGTACCTTTTGAAATGGCACCACCACTAGAGTACCATATAAAGGGATAAATCAACCAAAAATGAAATCTCTGTGATCATTTGCTCATCCTTATGTGAGTACATTTCACATTCGTGTCACCAACTAAACCTCAGGGAGATGAGAAAAAAACTATGGGGGAATGAACTGTTCCCTTACCATGGTGTTGTAAACCAAAATATTGCTATAAAGCTAATTTGCAAAAAAACAACATTAGACATATACTGCACATTGCATAAGGGGAAGAGTATTCAGTTGGAGATCTCCGTTCCCAAAAGCAAGAACGTCCACAACATGCCTTCTCCTTGAATTGAAAGAGAGTAAAGAGGTGAACGTAGTTCAGAAGCTTTGAAAGCAAACTGAGAAAGCTATTGAGATCTATTTAAAGGTTCCTACCAGCTGTGTCTCATTACTGAATAAATATTTTCGCTCGTTTAGAAAATATATAACATTTTGGTTATGAATTGCTTGACATATTTACACCATTCACTGTCATTATGATGTCATTTCATTTACAGGTTCCAGTAAGGTTTTGTAACACAACAGATTAGTCACTGTTAGCACAAGTGATGTCAATGTACTGATACTAAAAAAACACTTAAAGTCTAATAAGAATCATTTGACTTTTATTGAAATAAATAGCTTTGACCTGCAGATCCAGCATGATCTTTCTGATTAACCTGGTTGATCAGTGAAAGTTTGGTGGTTGGCATGTGTACTAGCACACTATAGTAGCATGCAATGCATATTCTTCTGCACAGAAATGCTGTTCTTGTCAATAGGGAGTTCAGTGGATTGACAATACAGAATACTGCAGCGTCCTTAACATGTCTCATTTAAAATGCTTTTTTGACATGCTAAATCTCCCATCAGCACATCTTTCATGAGTAATCTTACATAATCCACATGTCTCCACTTTAGAGGTGGTATTCACTTTGTCTTTAAATAAACAAGCTGACCCACATCTCCAGTAATACAAGGCCCTGAAACATGTCATATGTGCAATTTTTAAGAATTTGATACATAAAAATCTCAAAAACAAGCAGTTCCAGTACAGTTAGCACTTGACCATGAGCTTGTATTTGTTTATATTAATAAATGCATTAGCTTACACAACCAATGTAATTTTTCAGCATTTCAGCTTTGTTAATGTTAGTTAATGCAGTTGTACATATTAGTTTATTATGCATTATAATGTAAAAACCTTTGATTTGAAAGATCTATTTAATAATCGTATTATTACCATCAACTAACAATAATAAATTCTGTAAAGGTATTGTTCACTGTTAGTTCATGTTAATGCATTAACTATGTTTGAATTACGCAATTACATGCATGAGACCAAAAAAGCTACAATTATCAGCATGAATATCTGTAGAAAGCTGTAGTCCATTATAATAGATATGCAAATTATTCATTGTGTTTTCATTAAAAACACAGCGGAAGAGACAAGAAATGAAATGTGAATAAAACTTTTCTCTTTGTAAACAACTAATCATAATCAAATATCTGTATCAGAGGTAATCTCCTAACTCTATCAATCATAATGTGTAATTTGTTTTCATTCATTTTTCATTCACATCATTCATTTCCTATATTGACAAGTGTGATTGAAGATATTATTACGTGCTATATTATTTATGAAAGCTCATTTAAAAGATCATTCTTGTAACAAGAGCACTGAAAGAGTAAAACAGAAAGCATTAGTCAGAATGACTAAGTATAGAATCGTCTATTTTTAATGTAAGTAGAACAGTTTTTCGATGCTAATTTACATATTCAGCTTTCCCGGAAAATTCTCTCCTGGACCGCCACTTACTTCACAAAATTTATGACCAACCGGTCAGAATTAATCTTATGTCTTATGCTCAAAGCTGTCACACTATAGGCTCACACTGTAAGACTATTTTATATTATACATTCACATTTTAGGGAATCACTTTAAAGTGCAGATCCCTCAGTTATTTACAATACCCACTTGCATTTTTACACTATTGTTGTGTTTTCAAAGTTGTTTATTGTGACTGCTATGCTGACTGATAGTAATGATCCAACCCAGTATCACGAAATTGCGTGACTATTTCACGCATGGACCAGCGTGACAATGTCACGCTTTGCCGCGTTTGAGCGTGAGCATGTCACGCTTTCTGTTTGTGTCGCTGTCACGTGTTGGTTGCTCAACTTTTTTGTCCTAGTTTCTTACCATTGTCGCTTCGGTTTATGGTTGGATTTACATAAAATGACACCCTTACCTAAACAAACTCTAACCCCAACGTCAGGTGACAATTGGTTAAAGTTTAGAAAATATAAAAGAATAAGTATTGTATCTTTTTATTTTATAAACCAATACTTAAAGTGACAAATACTTAAAGTGACATATAACACAAGCACCAAATCTGGCCCTACACCGAAGCGACAATGGTTTGAAAATAGGACAAAAAAGTTGAGTAACCAATACGTGACAGCGACACAAACAGAAAAGCGTGACATGCTCACGCTCAAACGCGGCAAAGCGTGACATTTTCACGCTGGTCCATGCGTGAAATAGTCACGCAATTTCGTGATATAGGGTTGAATGATCAGTGCCATTTGCATACACTTTGAAAATTGAGTTTTTACACAGACTGTATTCACTATATAACTTTATACTGTAACTTATGGCTGCAAAATTGTATGGACACAAAGACTAGAAAATCTATTTTAATGGAGTACTAAAAAATCACAGTGGAGTGTAAACCTGAACAATTTTCCATGTACAACGCTTTAATGTATAATGAGAAATTTAATTAAAGTTGCTTTTGCTGACAAAAGAATATGGCAGGTTTATTGTAACTAGCTGGACCACTTTAAGGCAACTTATCTGCTCATCTAACTTGAATGTAAATGTTACTATGAATAGTGGAAAATCAAAGACTGTAAAAATATGGACATAGTGTCTGTGACTTCACCCATAGGTTCATGAAGAGCGTTTCTGAAGCTTAAAGTAGGCGGGTCCTGCCGTCGCCATCCACGCGTCACCACGCATCACTAATGGATAAACGAAAATGGGTAAAGAGGCGGGACATGGGTGAAGCTAAGGTGGCTGGTTGCTGAAAAAACACCCGCCTAGCTTAGTGATAGCAGTGGCAGTCCACTACTCAAGTGGCCATGCCCTTAATTATGCAGAACTTTAAGGCTTAAATGGACAATAAGTAGGATTTACCCCCATCTAATGGTGAAATTGTATTTTGCATTTAAACAAATAGTGCTCTCTAGTGCCACGCTTTTCCAAATGCGTGTTGCAACTACAGTAGCTGTTATGTAATCACTAAACTCCTTGTCCGTTGCAGCTACAGTAGTTCACATGTTCTGAATAAAAACGCGTTGTGGAAACACGTTGGTAGGCTCGTGCTTTTTGTCCCTCTTTGCTATTATAGTTTATCAGTATGGCGGAACGACATGGAAGCCTTCTTGGACTTACCCGTTCAATGTAAGTAAAGAGAAAAAATTCTAAGCTTACAAAGAAAGTCAGATCATTGGCAGAGGTCATTTGACACCAACGAGGACAAATTTATGAAAAAAGACATTGATTCTTATTAATAAACACTTAAAATCCTACTTACTGTCCTTTTAACTCTTTCAACGCCATTGAGGTGATAACTTCACCCATAGGTGATAAATCGTCAATTAAGAGAGAACGCTTCACTGCCAATGACGAGAATTTCCAGCTTTCCGCAATACCAGCTCTTCCGCAACTTATACAACCCAGAAGTAGCGCCTCATGTGAAAGAGAAAGAACTGGCCAGATCGCTCTGCATCTGATCTCTATCAAAAATCCTTCACAAAAACGCAATTATCTCAGCTTTTTGCTCAAAATGTGGTGTTTTTTTGAAGAAACCTGCCCATTATTTGAGAGGTGATAGTTTTTTTTTTTGCTTGAAAGCAGAGGGTCTATTCTTTCATTTGGTATATTGTTTATATATTTAAAGAAGAAAATTTTCTAGAAGGCATTAAACTCATGAAAAATGCTGGCGCTGGCTGGCAACTTTAAAAAAAAACCGCTGGCGTGGAAAGAGTTAATATAAGTTACAAAAACATTTACCCCCTCACAGTTGTCATGAAGGGCAAAATTAGCCATATAGACCAAAACACTTTTTGTACCAGGTTGTAATTATGTTACACTGTAAAGTTGGACATTTTAACATGGGGGTCTATGGGAATTGTCTTTCTTTTGAAGCCAGTCTCTAGTGGCCAGTCGATGAATTGAAGTTTAAGTCACTTCCGTATTGGCTTCATCAGAGAGATTGTACGGTTGCCCCTCGGGGAAAATTCAATGCTCTATATGCCCTCTCTACCACCTTCTAGTAAAAGGAGCCAATCATAAATCATTAAATTCTCTGGGGAAGGGGCTTTGTAAAATGTGTTGTGAGGTACTTGCCAGCCTTTGCTCCTGCAGCTAAAGTAACCTGGAAAAGTGGGTTTTCATTGAGATTAAGAAACAAATATGGTATAGTTGATGTCAGGTTTGATAGAAATGCCATTTAAAGGAACAGTATGTAGAATTGTGGCCAAAACTGGTATTGCAATCACAAAACTTGTGGCTAAAACTGGTACTGCAATCACACAATGGTGGCCAATTCACAACATGACAACATAAACATCAGTTGAGGGCTGCAACTCCACTTTTTAAATGACAATATCCTGGCCAGACCACTGTTGTCAGTGATATAAGCATTTGACATTAAAATGATTTCTTAATGTCTAGTGACATATCAGGGCCATTTTATGATTAATTGATATACATTTCTTACATACTGTTCCTTTAATTGTGATTTTAGCATGCAATTTTGAAGATATCTGTGTTCCTCATTCAACCAGATAGGATTTTAGTTTTGCATGACTGAAATAGCTGCCCACAAGCATTGGAGACATTGAGTGTCATCACTTTGCCAAAGAGACTTTGAAGCATCATCACAAATGGTTTTTACCTGGATACAACACAGGAAACATGAAGCAACACATAAGTTGCTATGAATTTAAATTTCCTACAAGGGTATGGCATCCAGGGGCGGACTGGCCATCGGGAGTTCCGGGAGCAATCCCGAACGGCCGGTCCATTTCAGGCCGAACCGGCCGGAGGTCAAAAAGTTTTTTTTTTATGCCTGACCAGGCGCTCAGCTGCAGCGGAACGCTGTGTCTGTTTCAGACCGGGCCAAACCAATTCTTCAAATCTTGAGGGGAGATAAGAGCGGCCCCTCCCAACTTGGACTGATCCTCGGTTTTCCTCACATCCGATTGGCTCAAAGGCGCCGATCAAAAGAGTTTACTTTTGGTCAGGTTTGGATTCGTGTGCATGCAACATAGACAAGACGGTAAAAATTGCGAAAAGAAGAGAAAGAAATGGGTGGGGCCTAAAACATAAAAATTTTGGCACAAGAGGCAGCTAAATGCGCCAAATTTACAGACCTTTTTCGCAGTCAAAAGGACGCTGTGGCAGGAGGTGCAGATGAGGAAGGACCAGCAGCATGGAGAGGACAGGTGCACAATTAGTGATGCATCTATTATACACTGAAATCATTTATATTTGCATTTAAATATAGGCATATATAAGGGATAATGTAGAGTGAGGCAGTTGTTATAGCGAATTCAACCCCGACAGGCTTATCAGGACCCCACGCAAAGCGGAGCTTGGTTGTATTCGCTATAAGAACCGCCTCGCTCTACATTATCCCGCTTATGAAATTGATGAAATAGCCTGCGTGCGTATTTTGGCAACAGAAGTGGTGTTGTTCCCCAGTGGTTTTAACGTGTTAGCAACTCAGTAAGTTTATCAAAACAGTTTCCCAGCATCAAAATGTCGGGTAATTGCGTTTGGTTGCACTAATAATATACTAATACGTATATATGGTCACTTTATATTTGGCCATCTGCTAACGTCTTCTATTCACTCCACTATAGTACACGGATATGGTAGCTGTGTTGAAAAACTTGATAAAGTCAACTTTTAAATATATATTTCTCTGTCTGTGTTGCTTCACTACTGATTCTTGCCATACTTCCATTGCCAACATGCGCGTGCATACGTTTCCACGTCATCATTGTGTTCAAACAGTAAAATGGTCTAAGGAATCCCTGTATGTCTGTTTATTAGCTGTTAAGGTCACTGATGGAGAGAGACAGGTTGATGATGACTCTTGCAGTCATATTGATGAGGAGGAGGAAGGAAAGCAGAACAAGAGGAGGAGGAGAATGGAACCAGTACAAAAACAGTGATGGGTCAGTGTGCAGGGCTGGGTAGGCAATCATATTACCCTGCTGGAAAAACCAGCATACCAGCAAGACCAGCATATGTTGTGTTTTGGTGCTGGTATGCTGGTGACCACCAGCTAATCCAGCATCAAACCAGCATAGACCAGCATAATTCCCATGCTGGTTGATGCTGTTTTTTTTTCAGCAGGGTAGGCATATCAATCAATCAAAGCTTTATTAAGGACACACAAATAGAAAAATACAGCACAATATTACATATTTAGATATAGGATAAAATGCAATAGTCCACTTACTAGATTATAACCTTACTAAAGCACAGATTGAATTAAAAAAAGGAATTATTCTTAGTCATATTTATTACTGATGTTCTTCTCATGCATATGTAGCTGTACAATCAGTAAGCAGAGGCAGGGTCCAGCACAGAGGGAGTGGAGCCAGGGAGAGTTGAAAGTGAGTACGTACACACACAATCTCTATTTTATAGGACTGTATTGTACAACCCCAAAACAGAAAAAGTTGGGACATAGTAGAAATTGTGAATAAAAAAGGAATGGAATAATTTACAAGTCGTAAAAACTTATATTTTATTCCCAGTAGAATATAGATAACAAATCAAATGTTGAAAGTGAGACACCTCGAAATGTCATGCCAAACATTGGCCCACTCTGGACCTCCTGAGAGCTACACATTCCAAAAAAAGCCGGGACAGGCAGCAATAAGAGGCCAGAAAAGTCAAATGTACATATAAGGAACAGCTGGAGGAGGACCAATGTTTAGGAATAGGAATGTTGTCCTATTCTTGTCTAATACAGACTTCTAGTTGCTCAACTGTCTTAGGTCTTCTTTGTCGCATCTTCCTCTTTATGATGCACCAAATATTTTCTATGGGTGAAAGATCTGGACTGCAGGCTGGCCATTTCAGTACTCAGATCCTTCTTCTACGCAGCCATGATGTTGTAATTGATGCAGTATGTGGTCTGGCATTGTCATGTTGGAAAATGCAAGGTCTTCCCTGAAAGAGACGACGTCTGAATGGGATCATATGTATCTAGAACTTGGATAAACCTTTCAGCATTGATGGTGCCTTTCCAGATGTGTAAGCTGCCCATGACACACGCACTCATGCAACCCCAAACCATCAGAGATGCAGGCTTCTGAACTGAGCGCTAATAACAACTTGGGTTGTCATTGTCCTCTTTAGACCAGATGAAATGGCATCCCAGTTTTTGAAAAAGAACTTCAAATTTTGATTCGTTGGACCACAGAACAGTTTTCCACTTTGCCAAAGTCCATTTTAAATGAGCCTTGCCCAGGGAAAACGCATGTGCTTCTGGATCATGTCTAGATATGGCTTCTTTTTTGACTTACAGAGTTTTAGCTGGCAACAGCGAATGACACGGTGGATTGTGTTCACTGACAATGTTTTCTGGAAGTATTCCGGAGTCCATGTTGTGATTTCCATTACAGTAGCATTCTTGTATGTGATGCAGTGCCGTCTAAGAGCCCGAAGATCACGGGCATCCGGTATGGTTTTCCGATCTTGACCCTTACGCACAGAGATTGTTCCAGATTCTCAGAATCTTTGAATGGTATTATGCACTGTAGATGATGATAACTTCAATCTCATTGCAATTTTTCTCTGAGAAACTCAGAAAACTATTTTTCGCTGCAGCATTTGGGGATTTGGTGATTCTCTGCCCATCTTGACCTCTGAGAGACACTGCCACTCTGAGAGGCTCTTTTTATACCCAGTCTTGTTGCCAATTGACCTAATAAGTTGCAAATTGGTCTTTCAACTGTTCCTTATATGTACATTTAAATTTTCTGGCCTCTTATTGCTACCAGTCCCAACTTTTTTTGGAATGTGTAGCTCTCATGAAATCCAAAATGAGCCAATATTTGGCATGACATTTCAAAATATCTTACTTTCAACATTTGATATGTTATCTATATTCTACTGTGAATAAAATATACGTTTATGAGATTTGTAAATTATTCCATTCCTTTTTTACTCACAATTTCTACAGTGTCCCAACTTTTTCTGTTTTGGGGTTGTAGTTTTTGATTATCTGAGTGTGTATGTGTGAGTAATTGTAACAATTTTATCACTCCAACTGACTGTACACATGACATGCTGGTAGTTAGCAGTATACTGTGACTTATGTGTTCGAGATTAGGTTTTGCTGACCTGGTTGTGTTTAGTGCAGTGGTGACTTGCTTATACAACCTGAGGAGGCAGGTGTTATCCTAAAGTTTCTTTTAGGTCTTCAGCATAATCTGATTCTCTTCAAGTTCATACCATAAAAACACTACTAGAATTAAAATAACTGCAAAAAATCCAGCTCGTGCACCAAGGGCACTCGCGTAAAAGGCCTCTCCATCTTAAAGTCCCGGGCTGAATTTCAGTCCCAGTACGTCCCTGATGGCATCCATGCTTATGGTGTAAACAGTGTAAACATTGTGACTGTCTGTGATATTGCCAATACATGTATAGGTCATTCTACATTTACAGCCTACAGGAAAAGAAAAGAAAACAATCAGTTTATAGCTGTTGCCTTACGGCTCGGAAAGGTAAACACACACACACACATTCGAACATCAAAGTTTCCGTAAGGTGACAGTGGTTTTCCATTAGGGTTCAGCTGTGGGCACCGGGAAGCTCCTGAAATAAACTCATGTGAATGTATTATTTCCACTTTGAGACTCAGACGAGCTAGCAAGGCCACAGTTATGCTAACAGACGCCCGGTATTCGTGACTGAAAGGAGATTTCAACACTTGTGCCATGTCACCCAGTAATGCCATGCGGTCTCATGGGACATGTGAGAGTCATTCCATAGCTTACAGAGCTTACGCGGCATTTGATCTTACAACAAAACCCCCTTCACAAACATGCACACACACTGTTGATAACACTGCACAAGTCTCTTTTTCACAGTGGGTGGACTGTTGCTAATTATGGGTTACTGTACCTTTAAGTCACGGTGACAAAATAAAGTGACTTTTATTTTAAGTATAGACAATTAAATAAACCTACAGCTGTTGCCTACAACTTGCCCTTTGAGGTAAAAAGAAAATTGTGAAATATGTTAAGGTTGAAACCTTTCAGAGATGCGTTTTTCATCACCTGCATTTGAGTGAAGGAAGCTGACATGACGATGAAACCTTCAATGTCACTGAAATAGATGGTGATGCTGTCGTATGTTTCGGCTGTCACTGTCTTTCCCGCTAAGAGCTGCACAGCTACCGATCTAAAAATACCTTAAAAAAAATAGAAGACACGTGTAAAAAGGCATGTTTAAATATGGAAGGTAAGATAATGTTTGCCACAGGTGTCGCCACGTAGGCCTGTGGTTAAGCCAGGGGGAGGTAAATATTTAGCAACTGAAGATCGAAAAAAAAGGAAAAATAAGAAAGATGGCTACAGAACAAAAAATATTAAGAAGTAGGTTTTAAAGAACCAAAATAATTTGTAGGTAGTTTTGATCTCTATTTTGTGGTTATAAAAATGCATGTTAAATGGCAAACACATCCTTAAACACACACACACACACACATAGAAACCAATGAAATGTCAGATGCACAAAAATTGATGGCTTCAGTGGTGTAGGTTGTAGAGTGCATGGATTGTAAATCTGGCTTTTGACTCAATTTGAATAGCAATACCTTAAATAGCATTTTTTCTATTGAAAATATTATTGCAGATCTCTATATAATTTAGACCCAAATTTCCTGTGTTTGACCTGTGATTGTATCTTGTCTGATGAATGTCTTCTGCCTGCCCTGACCTCTGCTGGATTTGTTACTGATTTTGGATTATCTATGATATTGATGTTTGCCTGGCTGTTGACCTTGTTCCTGTTATTTTGAATACGCTCAATAAACTGAATTTGTATCAAACCCTGCCTCAGTCCACATGACAGAATACTTGATCCGCCACACTGATCCAGTGGTTTACAGATGATCAACCCCAGTTATTCCTGCACCATCCTTGGACCCAACAATGCAGTTAATTTGCATGTATCAAGGTAACAGACCACGCCAGGACCATACCTGAGATTTCCTAAACTTTGCCAACCATATAGAATTCCCTGATTTTGCTCTGATTGATTTCTATGGTTATGGACTCAATGATTATTTTCAGTCCAAGCTCATCCTAGATGGCCCCGAGAATCGTTAACTGAATTTTTGGACTTGCATTGGTGTTGAGCAGATCCCCCTTTACCTCTTCACAAGATGGCTGCCAGGACTAAACCTGTTCACAAGATGGCCGCTACGCCCGAGTCTGTTCACAAGATGGCTGCCACGCCTGAGCATGTTCCCAGTATGGACCTCTCCAGCCTCAGCAGACAAGACGGTCGCTTCGCCAGCGTCAGCGGACAAGATGGCAGTTGTAGACACAGGAATCTCTGTTTAGCTAGCTAGACCCCGAAGCCGCCGCCAGGCGCCGCCATTTGCGCCGCCATTTGCGCCATTTAGAAGTTCAGCTGCCACCAGCCAATAATTTCCTAAGCCAAATTGAGCCGCTAGCTGATAAAGTTTGGCTGAGCCGGCTAGAATTATTTGCATCAAATAATAATTCTATCACATAGATACATAAACACGTGAAAAATATAAACAATACACAAGATCTATTTTCCAACTGGTTTCATAACAGCACAGTCTTGTGCTCGCTCGTTGCTACAGTACACAAGGGGATTGCAGCCTGCGGAGGTCGCATATGCAGGCTGCATGCGTCATCAAGACTGGTTTAAGTTAACTGAGCATTACATTCGCAAGCCATACGCATATTACAACAATTTACGATTAACTTATAATAAGAATAAACTTTATAATTGTTGATATTTTGAAATAAGACAGTCTTGATGACGTATGCAGCATAAAAATGCGACCTCCGGAGGCTGCAGTCTTCGGATTGGGAAATGGGCAAAGAGACTCACAGTGAATTGACGACATGCGTCACAACAATGCATTTCAAAAATAGACTGTGTTATTATGCGCGTGACCAGCATCCACACAGGAGAAAGCGGCGGGTAAAATAACGTTTGTATGTCTGTTTCCAGGTGCTGTATACAGCATGTTCATTTTTACATTAATTTTGTCATTGCTGGTGTTGATATGGATTTAACTGGCAAGCTTTCTAAAAGTCTCTTTACTTCTGGGGTTCAAGCAGCACAGGAGACCGATAGAAACTTTCTGTTGCTTTTACTTAGTGCTCTCATTCGCAGAATTATGCATTTGGACCTCTTTATCTGAGGCATCTGAGATATGTTCCCTCTCCGTTGTACTTCCTGTGATGGTTATGGCAATGTGGTGTGTTTGGTTTATGCTCTATCCTCAGTTTCCACAGAGGTTGCAGCAAGCCATGAACCTGTGCTTCCTGTTATTGCCAAAGAATATGAACCTGAGTAGCCTGAGCTTCCTATCATGGCCGGAAGCATGAACCTAAGTCCCCTGACCTTCTTGTCATGGCCAAAAGGTCTGAACCTAAATTCCCTGAGATTTCTGTCTTGAACAAGTTTGCTGAGCCTGTATTTCCTGAGTCACCGCCAAGATGGTCACCCCTGAGTGACCTGTGTCCCATAAGTCAGCCAATATGGTCACCCTAGTCCAAAATGGGGGTGCCCAAGTTCCCTAGACTCTCTGCCCTTGCCAAAATTGTCGTGTCCATGCTCCCTAGACTCTCTACCCTTGACAAGATGACATCCACGAGCTCCATAGACTTTTTGCCCTAGCCAATATGGCTGTTCCCAAGCTTCCTGGTCTATCTGCCCTGGCCAAAATGACTGTTCTTAAGGTCCCCATTATCTCTAACCCAGCCAAGATGGGCTCTCCTTTCTCTCTGCCATGGTTCCTGTCACCACCGGAGCCATGGTGGATTTCAGATCCTCCCTGGTCTCTGGTTCTGCTGGCTCCTCCCTGGGCTCTGGTACCACCTTTCTTTGACCTATGCCTGGATCTTGTCTGATAAATGTCGTTTGCCTGCCCTGACCTCTGCCTTAATTTTTTACTGATTAGAGATTTACTATATTGTTGTTTGCCTAGTTGTTGACAGTGTGCCTGTTATTTGGAATACGCTCAATAAACTGCATTTGGATCAAACCCTGCCTCAGCCCACTTGACACATGTACATGGACTATATATGGATTGGGTAAATATCTCCTGTTTCTCTGTCCTTCAACCAGCAACTGCGAGGTGTTAAGAAAAGTAGGATCACTGCTCACCTCAACTTCATCTTTTTATTGCAACTATTTATAGTTTAATCTGTTCAGAAACCCCCAACCGAAACAGGTAGCCAGGGGTGGCACTGGCCTCCACTGAAACACAAGATGGCCTTGGTTGTATGGCGCACTATTATGTCACAATCCCAGTCTGTTTTCCTGCCTGTTTTCCCCATTCATCTCCCTACGGACTCCATTTCCCATGGGCCTTCAAGCTTCCCCATTTGTTTTGTGTATGTAATCATATTCACCTACCAGACATCATCCTCATCAACTTTACTCCATATATACTGTGACTGCGTCCCAAACGGCATACTTCCATACTATATAGTAGGCGAAAAGCACTACTTCTCATATTCTTTGCCTATTATATAGTATGGAATAGGCGGTTTGGAACGCAGTAAATGTCTAGTCTCCCCATTGTTATCTGTCCTGTAGTGTGTGTGTTCCTGACTAGTCTGCCTGCTTTTGTTGTTATAAGTAAAGTTTATTTGTATTGGCTTTTCCGTAAAGTTCATTGTTAAAATCATGAACAGTCATGAACAAAATCCCTACCTTCTTACTTGACAAAAATAATTTCTTACATAGGAGGACCTCAATCACAATTAGACCTTTGGTCCACAGTAGCACCTCAAGAATGTAGACAAAACAAAAGACTGCTTATACATGCATTCAGAGGAGTTTTATAATTGAGGTCAAGACTAGAAATAAAATATCTCCTCCTTTTACATAGAGATCATTAGAATCAAAGCCCAGGATAACAGTTAAACAAGCCTTAATTACGATTTTTAAAACGTCACTTTAGAATTAGTAACGAATGACTGTGTTGCTTCAGTGAAGTTATTAATATCAATGAGGTTATTAGTAAGAAATAATGAGGCAGGGCATGTGCATGAATGAATCAGAGAGCATTTGAATGTGCTGAATGTGCGTCTGACTTACTTTAGCCTAGTGACAGTGTGATATAAACAGTGAAATTGTTCCTGTGATAATACCAGTGGAATATTGCATGGCTGGAAAAGGCATTCAGCCAAATAGACCGAACTGTTGTTTAAAATCTATTTTTGGATGAGTTTTGCCAGTTTATTGGCATTGTACTTTTTAAAAAGGTACCGCCCCAGTGACAACTTTTGTCGTTCTAACTACTCAATGGATCAGCAATACAAATCACATGCATTGCTGCTAAATTGTATGTTATTTCTTTTGAATGAAAATGTTTTTTTTTCTGTGCCAATTGTAATTGCTGGCCTCTACCTACCCCTGGTCCAGGGAAATCTCTCTCTCTCTCTCTCTCTCTCTCTCTCTCTCTCTCTCTCTCTCTCTCTCCTAAGCAGAATAAATGATTAGTGTGATACGCAGTGACAGTGTGACTCTCACGGGGCCCTGTGCTTGCTGGGCTGTGTGTCATTGGTCCCTAGAGGTCCCATATCATGCTTGTTTGTATACCTTATTAAGCCCTGTCATCTGTAAGTAGAATTAATGATCCTTCATGTCTCTGCCCTGTTTTTATTTATTACCCCAAAAGCACTCATTAGTCTCGTTTAGAGCTGAAAAAAGCACTGGGGAAGTCTTTGTGCCCATTCACAAAAGAGAGAGAGAAAAAAAATTGACAGTTGCATTCAGGTACAACTGATGTCTTAGCTCTTCTTATTTATAGTGCTGTACATCAGACTTTTCTCACTGGTAACTGTCTCCACACTTGGGAATTGTACTTTAGAAGTGGTAAAGATTACTTGAACAGAAACTCTTATTAAAGAACAGCGTGTCTTGAATACCCTAAAAGTTGTTTCATTCTCTGTTTTTTTCTGTGGTATGCATGTGCCAATCAGCAGCTGCCAATCAAACAGCACAGCAGTGGCAATACAAGGGACATGGGTTAGATTCTCAGGGAACATGTTTACTACATACAATTTGTTTTATTTTTTTTATTTATCCTTTATTTTACCAGGTTATGTTCCATTGAGATATTCAAATCTCTTTTGCAAGGGAAAGCAAAGGTATTAAAGATAGTTCACAATGATTGGCTTATCATTTGGTGCAGCTGAGCAGGTTATAGTTTCACCATTTTTTCTAATTTTGTAATGTTGCCTTAATTAATTAAAAATAATCAATATAAATATTTTTTACATTCATATAGCGCTTTTCTACAGCACTCAAAGTGTTTTACATATGAAAGGGGGATTCTTCTCAACCACCACCGATGTGCAGCATCCACCTGAATGATGCGACGGCGGCCATATTACACTAGAACGCACACCATACGCCAGCGTATATTGCTGACAGGATGTTAGCTGTTTGATAGTTTGCATGATAAAAACTTTTGAAAGAACAGACATACACATATGCACTATATGGCATTACACTCACTGTGTTTAAGGTCTCTTGCACTAGAGTTTTTGAAGATGGCGTGTCAAATTAAATTACATTTAACATTCCAAATGGGTCTCTTTAGCCCCCTACTATCTTTTACATTCTTTTAAGGTCGTAAATGAGCGGGTCGTTGGATATTTGCCAAATGCAGGATCTGATCAGCTCAGAACTATAGTTATTCAGGACTTCAATAATAATGATCAACAAGACAGGAGAAAAATTAAAAAATATATATATAGTCCCTATAGCTGTCACTGGGGCTTTAACCTATTAAAAAGTACACATTTGCATGTAAAGAGTTCATATTATTATCTCGAAAGTACATATTGGTACCAATAACATATCAGTACTAATAGAACCCAAAGTGGGGGTTTAAAGCTATTTCATGCATTTTGACTTATTAACACAGTTAAAGAGCTGCTGAATGCATATCCCCAGGGTTCATACGTTTTTTAAATCTTTTTCAAGCATAAAAGATTCATACATAACAACCTTTATTAATTTTATGGGCAATTTCAATGCTGGAAGTACAGTGGAAGTCCTTATATGGGCAATACCCTGAATAGCGCGCATGCACACACCAACCAGAGCTGACACGAAATAAACGTGTGCTTGTTTAGCTTCCTATCTTATGGAAACAATGGATATTGTTTGTTTATCCAGGGTAGCAGCGGATTTGTGCCTGTGTGTTTGTTGTGTGTTGGTCTCTCTGCAGGTTCCTCTCTCCAACAGATGGCCAGAAGTTCCTCCAGCTTTTCTTCACACTCGATATGGTCTATGTGTGGCCTCGGAGGGCTAGGCCCCCGTACTGACCCTTTCCACGATCTTTGGGAAACAAAGATCAAAACTTCTCGATTTCACAGTTGTCCATCTGAAGTTGTTTACTTTACAGTATGTAAGCAATAGTGTCTTTGAAAACAGAAAACTGTCTTTGAGGATCCTTGGGGGTTACGAAGACAGAGCTTGGGGTGTATTTTCATATCTCTAGCACTAAATGGACTGCTGGGGATGCAGAAGGGCCCTCTGCGAAATATAAGCTCTTGAGTAATGATAAAAAAAGCTGTAGATGTCATCTTTCTGAGTACCATTACCAGGTATAGACTGTCTCAACAGCCCTTCAGAGAAAGAAGTCTAGAAAGTAATTCAACACAAATTTAGAAACACATTATATTTATTAAATATAACTATGTCCAACATTCAAATATCAAAAGTATGCGCAAGTTCACTAAGA
Source organism: Misgurnus anguillicaudatus (assembly GCF_027580225.2). Classification (NCBI taxonomy): domain Eukaryota; kingdom Metazoa; phylum Chordata; class Actinopteri; order Cypriniformes; family Cobitidae; genus Misgurnus; species Misgurnus anguillicaudatus. Next base: position 14,465,989 of record NC_073339.2, on the reverse strand, counting down.
GTGTGTTATTCACAATTTTAATGAGGCCATGAACTCAAAGTTATATATCTGGATGTTTTAGAGCCCATTCAGACTGAATTCAAGGGATGGTGTTCAGTTTCTCATTAAAATATCACAACCTCTCCTTTTCCAAACACGTAATGCAAATGCACTCAAAAACTTCACAGACCCAGTGGTCCAGCTCCGTGCTTGAAAGCCTGAATGAGCTTAGTCCAAAATCAGTGACCTTCAAGACAAAGCAACTGTCCACCACACAGCTGGATGAAGAGCAGCAAGGAGAGTGTAGATGACTAAACAGTCCCTACATGAAAGTTAAAATCTATTCATTTCTACTGCTATCCGTCACTATCTATTTATATACTACTGTTCGCAAAATCAATTTCAAGTGCAAAATCACACTCTCTTTCTCACACACACACATAATGACCTTTACGATGTCCAACATGAGACAACATCAAAATGTCCTGCGAAATTTAGGGAGAAAACCACTTTCAATTCACATTAAGAAACATAGCACTTGAACAGAACATATTATTTGATTTTATTTACTTTTCTTATCAAAGGTGTAAACAATTACAGTGTGTTTGCCCTGGAACTAAGATGTACGTGTACTAGGAGAGGTATAAGAAATAAAAAGAAATGTCTTTAAACGTAAAGTGTGTATTTTCTGCACTACATGCAGCAAATATCCACACACCTGATAACTGTTTTCAAGCACGTTTCCTGAACACACCTTAATGAAAAACTCTGCTAACAGGACTTCACATTGATTTTAAAATTGTATCTTCATTATAAGCTTAGACAGGAGAAACTATTTTATATAAAAAAAAGATCACTTGAGGTTTATGTTTGTCAATATCTCATAGAAAAAAATAAATAGTTTTGGCATTGAAGTTGCACCTTCAGGCTTCCCTATGGGCAATGCTTTGTGAGAATACAAGGTTGAGAGGTCTCCAGGCAAGCTTCAATAAATATTTTACAAATGTTATACAGTGTCAGATCTCTGTACTAATGCACACACACAAACACACAAGTTCATAGGGTTGTTGTTGTGACAGTAAAAAAAATAAAAGGTACTGGCTGAGTCGCATCGTATTATTCATTTATACTGGTAAATACATGCTGTGACATGAATAAATGTGAATGCATTTGTTAATGTACTGAACACATTTCACCTGTTTAAACTCAGTCAGCAGCTTGCTGCTCAGATGAATGCTCTCGACGTTCAGAAAGCAAACAGAACAAATTGTCCCCTTAACCAGACAGGAGATAATAAATTCGAACTATGTATCATGCAACTAAAACAATAGCTTTTTGCGTGACACAATGTCACAATGCAAGCAATATATATGATGCTTTCAAGACATCTTTATAATTCAATTCTGTTTATTTGTCACACTGTAGGCAGGATAAAACTTGCAGTGAAATGTAGGTAATTTACTTTCTAGACTGCAGTTCTCTGCAGGCTTTTAATATATTGTTGATATCTTTATTTGTACACTCTCAGAAATAAAGGTACAAAAGTTGTCACTGGGACAGTACCCTTTCAAAAAGGTACACCTTTGTACCCAAAGAGTGCATATAATATTAGTATAATACTATATATTAGTACTTCAAAGGTACATATTGGCAGTTCAAAGATACATATTTGTACCTAAATTGTACATATTAAAACCATTTTTAAAGGGTACTGCCCCAGTGACAGCGTTGCACCTTTATTTTTGACAGTGTACAGTATAAAAACCATTACGTGACTTTATATAGAGACCTCACGATCATCTGCAGTGATTTTGGGTGAAAGCCTCACGGTAACAGGCAATGATGAACAGATACGGGTAACCCCAAACGATGGAATTAGTGCAGAACACATACAAATCCACAATGTTTACTAGTGACCAGCAACACTAATATTGGTCGAGAAACGTTGTAATATAGAAAATTATTTGGTAAAAGAAACAGAGAAGCGGCAAACAAGCCACGCCAGCGTCCTCTCTTGTTCTACTAATAAGACAGTCACACTATCCAACTGCATTCATGCAAAACAATGCCACTTATATATGTTAAGTTATGTTAATTTAAGTCGTTTTTAAATTATGGTAGCTCAAACATGCATTTTAATTTAGGACTAATGTATGCCCTGTCCAGGAAATCTTTGTTTATTAATGTTCACTACCAATTACTAGATGGATCAAAGACCTGTAAAACACTTATATGTTGTGAAAATGTTGAGAAAAATAAGTGAAAATAAATACTTTTTTTAGATGTTACCAATTGAAGTAATGTTTTAAGTTGATCCAACTTTGCACTTTTAACAGTGCATGTGATACAAAAAAATCCTCTAAACATTTGTCATAGAAGAGGATTGGCACGCCATCATTATGACATCATCTGCCTTGACTTTTTCACAGCATCTTGGAGAAGTCTTCCTGGAGACATTCTGTTCATAAAATCCAAATAGTCTGGAGTCTTGAGAACGTTCACAGACAAATTGTTTAATCCTAAAATCCAGAGAGATGATGATAAAGGAATTGCAGAGGGCTTGACTGAAATGAGGTCTACATTGTTTGACCTCAGCTGTAATAGTTTGGCAACTAAATATAAACAAAAGGGTATACACAAAATAAACATTACCCCTGTGTGACACTGTAACATTTAACAAGATTCTCAAAGAAAGATTATTTTACTATAGGCTAAATATTTTTTCTAGAAAAATTATACATCACTGTAAAAAATTGCCCTTACATCCTTAAGTTTAATCAACTTGGATTTACAAGTCATTTTAACTTTATTAACTAGTGATGAGTTGCTGTAACTTATAAAATAAAGTCGACACAACTAATGCAAATTCAACTTGATTTATTAAGTTACAGCAACTCATCACTAGTCAATACAGTTAAAATGACTTGTAAATCCAAGTTGATTTAACGTAAAAATGTAAGTGCAAAAAGATTTAAAGCTGTTCATTTCTTTGTCAGTCCCTGCCGATCAAGGTCAGGCAGCAATATTATAATATAAGATAATCTTATTTTTGAGCTTGATTCGTCAATGAAATGAAGCGGAAATGTAAACGTAAACCAAAGGTACCATAAAGTGTCAAAAAACACACATGCAATGTTACTAAAATGAATTTAATCTGTATAAAGCACAGATTGTAGATAATTCCTAAAAACTTTAATAACTAATTATTAGAGTATATTAAGAAATTGGCATGTGTCGACACCCAAAATATTTCCATTTTTAGAAGTAGGCTATATTTGTCCATAAACTGCCAGCGGTAGTAGCAGAGTACAATATGAAACAGGCACATTCAGCCACCTCTTCAACATTCTTATAAAAGGGATTATTATGTGGTTGCGTAAGTCTGTCCTGACTTTATTACTTCTACCTGTTGGCTTGGAGGAGATTCATAGGTGAATTTTTGAGAAATCTATATTGTTGTTGAGTTTGGGAATGGGGTTTTGCAGGCATTGATATATTATTTAAAACATTATTCTTACTCCCTTTTTTAATCAAAGAGAGGGATCATGGCGATGCCACAAGGCAAAATTTCTGGTGCCGTGCACAGAACACATGCAGTGGTACGGACACACAGAAAGACTGGTGTGAAGGGAGTGGAGAGTATGTGAGGAGGGGGTGGGTAAAGCTCGTGTATAAAGATGGGCACTGGGTGCCCCCTGCTGGAAATAGAGTATCCGGACAATCACAACTGATTGGCACTTCATTATCTGTAAGAAGTTATTAGTGAGAACAGGGGCTATTACAGTTTTGAATCTTTTAATTTTTATTTCCATCTTTCAAATGGTCCTATTCAAATTGACAAATTAAAATTTGACCCATTGTAATTAAATCTAAATTTTAAATTTTTACTTTTTCCTACCCCAGACTAATATTGGTAAGCTGTTTAACTTTCAAAACGTTGTTTGATCTAAATGTTTGAGAAGAGTGGAAGCTGTGTCGGTGGATTGCACAATAGTCAAAATGGCTGACACGCAGTGGCGGCCGGTGACTTCTCTTCCAAGGGTCGCGAATTTTAAATATGTGTTAGGAGTGTTATGTGTGTTGCTTTTGTTGTGTCATGTGAACCATGTGCATGATGTTTCTTGTCAAAATAAGTGCCTGCTGCACACACGTCGAAACCGTTTATTATAAAAGAGATGCTCACGTTCACAAAATACTCGCGAGACACTCACTTAACAATAAACTCTGATGAAATTATGCGATCTGGTAAAAGCGAGCGTCACTTTTATCATAAACCTTATTTTGACATCACACGTGATCCACATAGGTTCACTCGACGAGCAGAACACATATTTTATTAAATGATGAACCACACACATGACGAGCTACATACATATTGTGAGGAGCTTCGCATCATGTGCCCTCGAAAAAGAATTCACCAGCCACCACTGCTGACACAACATTTAACCCAAAAAGAGAGAGAGAGCAGAGAAGAGAAGAGACAGACTGCCATAGACAAGGGAAATGACTGGAGAAATGATACAAAGGTCAAGATGCAGACAGTACAGTGAAACAGGCTCATGACACAGAAAGTGCAGTGAAACAGGCTCAGGACACAGACAGTGCAGTAAAGCAAGAACAGGACACAGACAGTGCAGTGAAACAGGCTCAGGACAAAGAAAGTGCAGTGAAACAGGCTCAGGACACAGAAAGTGCAGTGAAACAGGCTCAGGACACAGAAAGTGCAGTGAAGCAAGAACAGGACACAAAAAGTGCAGTGAAACAAGAACAGGACACAGGCAGTGAAGAAAAACAGGACACAGACAGAGCAGTGAAACAGGCTTAGGACAGACAATACAGTGAAGCAAGAACAGGATACAGACAGTGTAGTAAACCAGGCTCAGGACACAGGCAGTAAAGCAAGAACAGGATGCAGAAGGTGAAGTGACAAAGGCTCAGGACACAGACAGTGCAGTAAAGCAAGAACAGGACACAGACAGTGCAGTGAAACAGGTCAAGGACACAGGCAGTGTAGTGAACCAAAAACATGACACAGGCAGTAAAGCAAGAACCGGATGCAGAAGATGAAGTGACAAAGGCTCAGGACACAAACAATACAGTGAAGCAAGAACAGGACACAGACAGTGCAGTGAAACAGGCTAAGGACACAGACAGTGTAGTGAAGCAAAAACATGACACAGGCAGTGAAGCAAGAACAGGACACAGGCAGTGCAGTGAAACAGGCTCAGGATACAGACAGTGCACTGAAACCGGCTCAGGAAACAGACCGTGCAGTAAAGCAAGAACAGGACACAGGCAGTGAAGAAAAACAGGACACAGACAGAGCAGTGAAACAGGCGTAGGACACAGGCAGTAAAGCAAGAACAGGATGCAGAAGGTTAAGTGACAAAGGCTCAGGACACAGACAGTGCAGTGAAACAGGCTCAGGATACAGACAGTGCACTGAAACAGGCTCAGGACACAGAAAGTGCAGTGAAGCAAAAACAGGAAACAGGCAGTGAAGAAAAACAGGACACAGACAGAGCAGTGAAACAGGCGTAGGACACAGGCAGTAAAGCAAGAACAGGATGCAGAAGGTTAAGTGACAAAGGCTCAGGACACAGACAGTGCAGTAAAGCAAGAACAGGACACAGACAGTGCAGTGAAACAGGCTAAGGACACAGGCAGTGTAGTGAAGCAAAAACATGACACAGGCAGTGAAGCAAGAACAGGACACAGGCAATGCAGTGAAACAGGCTCAGGATACAGACAGTGCACTGAAACCGGCTCAGGACACAGACAGTGCAGTAAAGCAAAAACAGGACGCAGACAGTGAAGTGAAAAAGGCTCAGGACACAGACAGTTTAGTGAAGCAAAAACAGGACACAGGCAATGCTGTGAAGGAAGAACAGGACACAAACAGTGCAGTGAAACATGCTCAGGACACAGACAGTGCAGTGAAGCAAGAACAGGACACAGGCAGTGCAGTGAAGCAAGACCAGGAAAGAGACAGTGCAGTGAAACAGGCTAAGGATATAGACATTGCAGTGAAACAGGCTAAAGATATAGATGGTGCAGTGAAACAGACTAAGGACACAGACAGTGTAGTGAGGCAAAAACATGACACAGGCAGTGAAGCAAGAACAGGAAACAGACTGTGCACTGAAACAGGCTCAGGACACAGACAGTGCAGTAAAGCAAAAACAGGATGCAGACAGTGAAGGGACAATGGCTCAGTACACAGACAGTGCAGTGAAACAGGCTCAGGACACAGACATATGCGCAGTGGTATTCACAGCATTTTGTGTAACTTTGCGAGCGGCTCCACATCTGTAGATGACAGAAAGTACAATAACAGCAATGTTCCAATACGCTGCTACTTTTGCATTCACTGCAGAAACGTCAAATTATTGCCAATTATTAGCAAGAGATTATATATTTCCATTTCCCACTAAATGAACATTTGATAGTCTAGTGATGATGATATCTTGTGACAAATAAGATTATAATTATTTCCATAATTACTTTTTGATAGCCCTTCACTGTGTTAAAAGTCAATTTAAGCTTTAATTGCAACTCTTGAAGAAGACAGCTATCGGTAGCCTATTTGACAGTCTATTGAGTAATAATATAATGATTGTCATTTCTGACACGTTCAGATGCCATTAGCTGGATTATAATTTATTCATTTTGATCTAAAATTGTCTGGGAAATGATGCTAATGAACACATGTACATTTGACAAAATGTAACAAATGATTCAACACCATATTCACTGATACATTCTACACATTTCCACCTTATGCTATCTAAATACATATTATTATATCCCATATACATACTGTATATACATATATACATATACGATCAATATGTCCCTTTTGAGTACCAAATTTGAATTTAGGCAAAAGTTTTATATTAAAAGGGTACCGCTCTAGCTCAAACTTATGTTAACAGGTTTCACACAGTTTATGTCACTACCCTATACTTTAAATGTGACTATGCCAAGTGGTTATGTTTGTTAAGATTAAATAATGCAATGCGTGCTCGTGCTAATAGAGTGTATGCTGTCTAAATAATTATTGACTTTTTAAGAATGGAACGCAAGGAAAAAAGGCCAATACTGTATTAAAACTGCTAGTTTTTTTCCAGCCAGAAGATGGCACTCTACACATACAAGTTATGTATAACAGTAATAATATGCCAAAACGCAACAACTGACCTTGTAAGAAATGTAACAGTCCGTGCAGTCTATTACATTTGGATATTTTGCAGCTTTCTTTGAAGTCAACACTAACATTTTATGATTGTTTATGTCTGTGTGCATTAACTACACTGTTAAAAAAAACTCAAAAATACGTACCCCAGCTGTCCCTGGGGCGGTACCCTTTAAAAAGGTCCTCCTAATATGTACCATTAGGTACAGATATGTATACATTTGGTACCAATATCTACCTTTGAGGTAACTACTAATATGAACGCTTTAGACCCAAAGCTGTTTTAAAAGGGTACCACCCCAGTGACAGCTGGGGTACATATTGGGGTACAAATGTGTATACTAGTGTAATCGAAAAACTTGGCAAAATTAACTTTTTGTTGATAAAGTGGATATTGCACACACAGGGATTATCCGCATTTCACTTTATTCACAATTTGTGTAAGAACAATTAAAAACCATAAAGTCTCAAAGCTTTCACAGTAGAGCACTTTGTTAAATTAAAACCCAGACAAAGTTGTCAAGAGAGATTTAGATAATTTGAATAGATAAAAAAACGGTTGAAGAATACAAACAGGCAATGCCAAAAGAAAACAAAACTCATCCCTTTCGTTCACATTAACATACACTTTATTCATATCAAGTCTTTTTTGTTTAGTTTTTAATTTAATAATGCAACATTAAATACACAAGGCACTTACAAAAATTGTTAAATTATAGAAATGTATTAACATGTATTAAAAATAATCAGAAAAAAATATAAGGACCAGAGATGCCGCCACACTGGCAGCCTTGTACAGTACATCTCATGTAAAATCTACAGAAAACTAATCTAAGTACAGTATAAAGAGGATTTATTGTTATTAGTTTAATGCCCCTACTAGGTTTTCATACATAATTGAATCATTTAAGTTACAGTTAGCACAAAAAACACAATTGTTGTTGTTGTCACTAGTAAGTGGTTCTCGTTTTTGTTGCAGTTTCTTTCCTTTAAACGTCAGGCTTCGTGGTTTCTGCACCAAAAGAGTCCTGGTACAGCTCGATCAGGCGATTGGCCTCCCTCTGTCCTGACAGCAAAGCACCATGGGTAGTGGAATAGTATTTTCTGTGTGTGGCCTCCCCAGCAAACAACACCTGTAGAGGCTTTTGGGATAGAAACAAAAAAGAAAAAGTTAGCTAGACCAAATATATCCTACACAACTATCGCCCTAGGGCATGGAAAGCTATTTTGCCATAAAAAAGTGATTACATGGACTCTAGCCACTTGCTCTTTTACAAAGTACATGTGAGGTCAGCCTGTTCCTTTCCTGTTCGTGCGTGTGTGTGTGTGTGTCTGCGTGTGTGTGGTCCACGAACAACCCAACCTTCTCATTTGACTCGAATTTCAGTCACAGCACCACATGAAATTTAGCAATTTAAAAACCAACAGGAGGTTTCTTTTTTTTCATCAACATGGTGAACGCAGGGAGGAATGAAAGTCAAATGTCAAAATGTATCATTTACCTACATAAAATATGATACAGTATATGCTGCTTCAGTGATATTTAAAAAAAAAAATACAAAGTGTATTCTTTTATTATTCAGTTCAGCACATAATCTATTCATTAAAAACATATTCTGAATTGCCTGATGCCAGGATTAAGCGGATTTAAAGCGAAAGTTTTTAATGTGCTGAGAGCATTTGTTTAATATCATTATCTAATTTTGACTTTAGCGACTTTTGCATCTAAGCTTCTCATATGTAAATAAACAGAAGAGTACCTGTTTAAGTGACTGATATCATTTTAATTCAAAACTATGTTTTGTAACAACCTACTGCATTTTGTATAGTATGATTGAATCTTCTTTATGTCCACCCACCGGAGCCTTTGTGTTCTTGTTGTAAGGCATCGGCTCAGCCAGCATCTCTACGTCCCTGCCGCTGGAACCCACTCGAGTGAAGGAGTAAGACCCCCGGATGTAGGGATTACTGCCCCACGAGGAGCGCAGGATCCGCCGGGGCTTCGGAATATTCTGGTTCCCTGTTTAAAACATCAAACGTCAGAAAATGTTCATTTTGGAAAATAATCATATTTTGGTGATAGTGTAAATAAAAAATACAATGACTTTAAAGGGGACATATCATGAAAATTTGACTGGGTCAACCTAGAAAATGTGAAAAAGATCAACTCAGTAACTTAGTTTTGGTAAACCATTCTCTGCAAGCATGTGAAAAAATAGGTCATTGAAATTTGGCTCCCCTTGTGATGTCAGAAGGGGATAATACCGCCCCTTATACTATGGGTCCGTTGAATGCTTGAATCTGATTGGCTGATGAACGTTCTGACGTGTGCAATTATTTTCTGGGAAACGCACAGCGAACGTAGTTCCAAGCAGCACTCTTGACCACATTACAGTTCCATATCACTATGCATAGTTAACTGTAATAACAGACTAACAAAAACAATTTTCAGAGGTAGCCTTTTACACACAATATCTCTCGCCCTCTCTCTCTTTCTCTCTCTCTCGCTCGCTCGCTCTCTCTTTCTTTCTCTCATTTTCTGTGTCCCTGTCGCTCTTGCTCTTTTTCTAATAACTTCATTAATAACTGCATTAGAATGCTATCAAGGACTCAAGCCTCCAATGCCAGCTTTCAAAAGACGTTTTGGAACAAGCAAAAGAGCCGTTGGATGAGACGTGAAAGAAATAGTCCTACTCATAATAGCGATTTAAGTACAAAAACTTGACAAATCCCTTTACATTTATCATGTAATCAATGTCTTGAGGTGTGGTAACCGAAGTATAATCCTAATAATTTACACCCAAATAACTGACTCTGAAAAATAATGTACACCCAAGGTGTAACCGCCTCACCACCTCGGGTGTGGAATATTTTACTAATAATTCAACGGCACGTCGTCAATTATTCCTTACTTAATCTCCACTATCCAACCACAGCACTGCCATTAGTGCGGATATCAACTCATTTGCATTTAACATGACACACCCAAAATGGCACAATGTTGCTCATAGCTACACAGTCGTAATTTTACCATGCTATAATAAATTATGTATATGGTATTTTGAGCTAAAACTGTAGTTTGGGGACACCAAAGTTTTTTTAACATCTTTACTTATCTACCTTCCTTCCTCTTTTCTTTCATTCTGTCCTTTTGCTGTCATTATGACAGAAATGACTCACTACTAAGGTGTGACCAAATCCAATTTCAACACACTAGTGTATATAGGACTTAGACAGATGGAATGGATAGCCCACTAGGATCTGGATTACAACAGACTGACCTAGTTCGTGAGGATGACGGCCAGGTGACGTCATCTACAAAGTATGTGTGCGATGACCCTGAGCTCTGACTACAGTATGTGTTCTGTCACTAAAGGGTTACTACAGAAACTCAAAACTGTTTGTTAATACTGCACTGGGAATTTTTGAGCTGTTAGCTATGTCATTACCCTTAAGACACAATCTTGACAGAGGCCTTTACTGCTGATGTACATTTGTGACCCTGGACCACAAAACCAGTTATAAGTCAAAATTGTAATATTTTTAGGATATTAAGTAAAGATTATGATATATGAAGATATTTTGTAAATTTACTGTAAATATATCAAATAATGTATTTATCATTATGTGTTGCTAAGGACTTAATTTGGACAACTTTAAAGTTTTTTTTTTTTTTAAAGATTTTCCACATTTTCAAATAGTTGTACCTCGGACAAATATTGTCCTGTCCTAACAAACCATACATCAATAGAAAAAGCAAATTTGATGTATACATAATAAGGATGTGCATCTCCATAACTGAGTCCAGTGCGATACGCATCTCGATGCATAGCCTACAATGCAATCTTAAAATATTGGTCAGTTTCAAAAAAATAAAAGTATAGCGCATCTACTTGTAATTATACGTAAATAATTCTGTTTTTACCAATGCAATATGTTAGAAACGATGCATCGCGATGCAAATGGTAATTTGTATCCAATGCACAGTTTTTAAACCGATGCATTACATCGTAAACGTTTTATGCTTTTTAATCTTCCCATCCCTAATACATGATGACCAGGTCCAGGGTCACATTTATGTTTTACCAGATTATTTTATTTAAAGTGACTTTTGGTGCTTCCTGGGATTTTTCTTTTGTATATTTCTGCAGATAAATCTCTGCTACGGTATCTTTACTTTCAGTGACAGAGTAATTGTACTAAAAAGAATGAAAAGATATTAGAAGAGAATTAAAGGTCACCTAGTATGGAATATATCTGAAGATGTAATATTAGTTACAGATGTCCCTAGAATGTGTCTGTGAAGTTTCAGGTACAAATACCCTATAGAACCACTTATTTGACTATTTTTGAATGTGCAGGGAAAAGTGCTGCTATCTCTTTAAATGCAAATGAGCTGCTGCTTCCATCTCCATTTACTGTTATCTATACCAAAAACATACACTGTTTTTAATAACACAATCACCTTACTTCATTGTTCACAATGAACATGTGGTAATGACTTATGTAAAAAAGTATAGCTCTATAGCTTAGTGTTAGAGCATTGTGTTAGCAGCGCAAAGGGCATGGGTTTGAAACCAGGGATCAGACATTGATAAAATGTATACCTTGAAATGCACTTTGGAAAAAAGCATCTGCCAAATGCATATGTAAATGTAAAGTGATTTCAGTTTGCTCAGAAAATGACAACAGCTCGTCCCATGAGACTGTTGAGGTTTCACAGGGATTTAAAAAAGGAGTGAGCAGATTTATTATTCAGTCCCTCCAGAACAACACGAGTATGCGATCGCATGATTTAACGCCAAAGTCTGCATATTTTATGCGGGGGCTGCATTTTTTCAAATACGCCGCACTTTCGCAACATAAATTGCAGATTTCCGTGTGCAAAATATGCCGGACTTGCATGATTTCATAATTCGTAGCAAAAATCACATAGATCTTAGCAGAAAGTTGAAAAATGTTGCATTTACTTCACACAAGCACAGCCATGTCCCTTGTTGCCATGGGAACGTTATGAAGTGACACGATTATGTGACGTGAACATCACTGAAAAGCTGCAAAAGCTGCAAACAGTTTTTGCAAGTTCCCGCAGTTTTTGCAAGTTCCCGCAATTTCATTGACATAAAATTGCTTAAATATCCCGCATATTCTATCACATTTTTTAAGAAAATGTGCTGCAAGATCAAGGATTTTTACCGAGCCCCTAAGGTGACATTGGATAAAAAAAATCTAAAGTTTAGTTTCATGTGCTCACGTAAAACTTCATGTGCAGAATTTTTTTGTAAAGTTTACATGAAACTTTTGCGCGTGCTCGTGAAACTATTGCATGCGCACGGGAAAGCTAAACTTTCACGTGCGCACGCGAAAGTTTCACATGAGCACCGATAATTTCACATGCGCACGTGAAACTAAATTCGTTAGTTTCACGTGCGCATGCGATAGTTTCACGTGCACACACGAAACTAAACTTTATTTAATTTTTGCTCCATGTCCCCTTAGGGGCTCCGTAGATTTTTGCCCGCAACAATCACAAAAAATTTTGTGTTTTTCTGGAAGCACTTATTATTAATACAGGTTTGTTGTGTACCACAGGCAACACATACTGTAATTATGTTTAGACGACATATAAAAGTGAATTTCTCCTATTAGGTGACCTTGAATGAAGCCAGTAAAAGATGCTTAGTTTACAGCTGAATTTATCATGAATGCTTTTGATTGATCCTTAACAATCTTTAACTTTAATGTAGTGGGGAAAAAAACTCATCTTTATGTTGTTCTCTTATCCCTAGATTCATTATTTTCCCACTTGTAAATGTAATTTTGTATAGCTTGCTTATTGTTGGCTTTGAAAGCAAAGATAATCTCCCTTATTTGAATAAAAGCAACTGCTAAATGAATACATTTATATAAATGTCCAAATGTTCCTTTACGTTTCGCAGTGGCACAATAAGCATGAGTAAGAAAGGAGAGCAGTGAGGTTCAGTTTCACAGTGTTTTATAATTATCTCTTTAATGTAAAATTCACTGACCTGTGAACTTGCGCAGTAGTTTGGTGCATATCTCTGCCACAGTTTCATCATCGCACATCTCCATGAGCAGGGCCTCTTCTCCACAGATCCATCCGCTCAGCATGTGACCATAGCGCTCAGGTGGATACAGCACGTCAAAGCTGCAAATCTTTCGATACCACAGCTCTTTCGGATACTCCAGGCTCTCCAGCTGCGCCTCGTCCTCCCAGACAAACTGAATGCTGTTGCACTCTGGGCTCCAAAACGGCTCGGCAAACTCCAGAAAGATCTTGTCGGTGGTACTAATGCCCAGTTTCTGGATGGCCTGCGCCTTGTCCTGAGGCAGACCTGGGGAGAAAAGCGACTCGTGAGCCTTCTTCAGGACCCCGAGAGAGGCGGTTACGATCACGTGGTCTGCCGGCAGACATTCGCCGTCTTCGCACTCCACGCAGACAGGGGCCGGGCTGGGCCGCTGGTCCAGGTTATGGTCGGCGATTTCCTCGGCATCGTAGGAGCTGCTGTTCCAGTGGATGCGGCGGACGGGTTTGCTGAGGCGGAGGATTCGGCTTGGGATGTCCTGAGCCAGGATCTCGATGATTTTAATGAAACCGCCCGGAATGACGTGGTGAGCGCCGGGAATCTCAGTCCACTCACCAAACTCGCTTAGAGACACCTCATCCATGCTAGGTGAACTGCTCTCACAGCTTTCCACCTAAAGAACACACAAGAACATATTAAGGTTATGCATAATTCAAATAATTTATCATTTTTTGGACCCCACAACCGGTCTGCGCCAAGTCTGATAAATATAACAATTAATCTCATGTATAGACTTCCATATCTATTGTTTACATGCTGACATAGTAAAATCCTGAGCTCTGCATTCTAAGGTTACCGCTTTTTCTGGTTCTGGACGTTCCTCTCATAACTTCTTGCATTACAAGATACCCTTTGGTGTGTGTCATATTTCTACCTAATTAATCCAGAGGTTTCATTACTGAATTTCATCAGAATTATACAGACAAGTCTTGCATAACAGGTACAAACACTGAGCCTTTATGAAGGAAATTAATTCATCCATTGTCTGCGAATACAAGACTATTGTCAGTCTAGAACAGAGTGTGAAAACTGACTGAACAGGGTTGAAATCCACTCTTCTCTGGGTGCAGCGCTAAGGTTTCACAATAGGATATGACTATTTTGACAGAATGAAGTGCGCTTTAAGGGTGAGGCTGACGCCCACACAACTATGGTGCTGTCGTCATAGATGAACTCAGCTGTGCCCATTTGTGTTTTGTTAGTTTCAATGTCATTTCAAAATCAGCTGCAACAGTATGGCACAACCTGGTGCCCAATGAGCATGGAGCAATTTTAGTCTCATTAATTATTCATGCAATAAGTATACATTCACAAAAAAGAATTCATTTGCGTAAAATAAATGTCATATTTATACAATTCACTATGCACTGCATTTTCAAAAGTTTACAATGTACAATCATGGGATGTGTGTACCTCAAAATACCTCAAATGTGATGCAGTGGTTCCTGCAGGCATTGCTGTGTCCTGTTTTATGAAGCTTCTCGGGGATTTAACTCTGTTCTGAGTTTTCACACACATGGATTTAAAGTACTACACGTAAGGATTTAACATAAACCCTGATACTACAGTCTGTTGTCATCACATCAAGAGTGCAGATGTGATCGAGCCGGCACGTCCGCTACTGAAGAACAACACATTGGTTAAAGCATTAGCATTAGCAGAGTCTAAGGATTAGACATAACACAAGGAACATATTTAATGCCATTCCAGCATCTATGGCTATATTCATGCCGAGAACGGTTTAATCCATACACAAATTAGGGGAGGGGCAATTTGGCATTCCCAATTCACCTAACTTGCATGTTTTTGGAAACCAGCGCTCACACCAGGGACCTTCTTGCTGTTATGCATCAGTGCTACCCACCAAGCCACTGTGCCGCCTCAGGGATGGTGTTTTTTTTTTTGTTATTTGTACACATTGCAATGTAACCGTCAATAAAAATGATGTTAATATGTATTGGTTTACATGTGCACTCAACCTACAACTGTGAAATGACAATAAAGGTCTTCTAATCTATAAATACAGTATATTGTAAGTTTGCAATGTAACAACTGATACAGTAAATCTTAGGTAAAATACAAACATTATTACAGTATGTCAACCATTGCCTTAAAAGTGTTATATTGCAAAACAAACTCTATTTTACATGCATTCATAATTAATGGTCTATCTAAAACTAGCACCATACCAATAAAAGTGCTCAGTGTTATTTCACCTCTTATCCATCTCTGATTTATTGTGTTTATTGTATTATGCTTTTTATTGTACATAACTATGCATCTGATCTCTGTAAAACTATATAAAATGTAAACGATAAATTCAAGCTTTAGCTCACAGCTATACTTTGTCCTGCTTTTAAACTTTGATACTTTTCTGACTTTATCATAATTCTGAAACATGTTGTCCTCACAATGATCTCTCCTGCCATCTGATCTTTACTGGAAATGGAGACAATTCATGTTTGTTACACAACAGCGGGAGGTAAGCAAAAACATTTATTTGTTAATTTAAAAAAAACATAAGTTTAAATATGACCTGTCACATATAAAACAGCTAAGGTGGAATATATTACATGACAATTTAAAAATTAAAAACTACTAAGAAAGTAATTTCTATTACAGAAAACCTGCATATCAGGGCCACATAAGAGGACAGGGACAGATATAAACAAACATGGCTTAACAGAGCTCTGTTTAAAGTTATTACATTTACATCTATGCATTTGGCAGACGCTTTTATAGTCCAAAGCAACTTACAGTGCATAACAAGGTATACAGGTTTTATTATGTGTATACCCTGTGTTTGAACCGAAGGGCAACCTTTTGATATCTCTGTTGAAGCCAATACGGAAGTGACTTAAACTGCAATTAATCGACTGGCCGCTATAGACTGGCTCCAAAAGGGAGTCAATTCCCATAGATCCCCATGTTAAAACGCCCAACTTTACAGCAGAAAATTATATGTTTTTGGTCTATACAGCTTATTTTGCCCTTCATGACAACTGTGAGGTGGTGAATTGTTTTGTAACTCATCCGTTTAAATTATATTAAGCCTTAAAAGTTCTGCATAATTAAGGGCGTGGCCACTTGAGTGACAGGTGAAGTGCTACTGCTGTCACTACCGTCAAGCTAGGCGGGCATGGTTTCAGCAACCATCCACCTCAGCATACCCACGTCCCGCCTCTTTACCCATTTTCGGTTATCCGCGAGTGATGAGCATTGACATGCGGCCAAGATGGAGAGGGCAGGCTCCGCCCACTATTGGCTTCAAAAAGCGCTTCCAAACCTATAGGTGACGTCAGATATATTACGTCCATATTTTTTACAGTCTATGGTTTGAACCCATGACCTTTGGGGGGGCTGCTAATGCAATGCTTTACCCCTGAGCTATACAGAAACACAAATTTCTGTTCAGAGTTATACAGATTTGCTGAGGTGAATGGCGTTTAAAGTTTAACTCGTAAGTGCTGAAGATTGTTGATAAAATCGGCGTAATGCAGTGCAGTGGTATCCAGCCTAACATGTTGGATTGGCTAATAAACAGTAGCACTACTGTAATACGGTCCAAGTTGTCGATGGCAAACTTCGAAAAAATTTCGCAAAGCAAACCTTCTTAAGTCATGCCCTCTCAGTGGGTTACAACTGGTTGAATGATAAGCTTGAATCTGATTAGCTAAAGAGTATGATAACTCACGTAAGAAGAGTGCTGCCAGGAGAGTCTCAAAATACACACACACACACAAATCTAAAGAGATTAACACGCGAGTGACGATTTGCAAATTCACATTCCATAATAAACTTGTACTTTTTAATTTTTTGTGCGTATTTGTATGTCTGTGAATTGTATTTAGAGTTTATGAAATGTACTTTATGAGAATATAATTTATTTAATGCACGTGAATTGTTTTTGTTAATGTTAAAGGAATAGTCTACTCATTTTCAATATTAAAATATGTTATTACCTTAACTAAGAACTGTTGAATCATTCCTCTATCATCTGTGTGTGTGCACGTAAGCGCTGGAGCGCGCTGCGACGCTGCGGTGGCGTTTGGCTTGGCCCCATTCATTCAATGCTGCCATTTAGAGATAAAGTTAGAAGTGACCAAACACATCAACGTTTTTCCTATTTAAGACAAGTAGTTATACGAGCAAGTTTGGTGGTACAAAATAAAACATAGCGCTTTTCTAAGCGGATTTAAAAGAGTAACTATATTTTATGGCGTAATAGCACTTTTGGGAGTACTTCGACTCGGCGCAGTAACACCCTCCCTCTCCCATTATGAGAGTGAGAAGGGGAGCGGACTTTTCAGGCGAGTCGAATGAATGGGGCTAAGCCAAATGCCATCGCAGCGCCGCAGCGCGCTCCAGAGCCCACGCGCACACACACAGACGACAGAGGGACGACTCAACAGTTCTTAGTTAAGGTAATAACATATTTTAATATTGAAAATGAGTAGACTATTCCTTTAACTCATGACAATCATGCGATAATACTAGATTAAATATTTTACTCGATTGACAGCCCTAATATATAATATATATATATATATATATATATATATAAATATTTTTTTTTTTTTTTTTTTTTTTTTTTTTTTTTTACTTTATGCACGTACATTAGGTTATATGCATGTCTTATGTGTCAATTATTAATGAGACTATAATGAGCTCCATAGATGAGGTTTTAGATGGAAAGATTTTTTACTATTAATTATAATAATGGATATTTAAACCTAAAAAATAAATAAACTTTATCCATTTAACTACAAGCAACTGTTTGCCTACATTTTATCTATTTAAAACTGCAATTCATAACATTCTTGTTCAAAATAAACAAAAATCAGTTATTGAGCAGGTACAAAAACAAATCAATTTTCCATAAGCAACTTGCAATTTTATGTTTCACACAGGGGTGGTGACAGAGAGACAAAAGTGCAGCTTTAAATAGTAATTTTATGTTTATTTTAATTTTATTTTAACTTTTCCAGAACAGTTTACGCAAGCAAATAAATTAATGCAAATTAAATAATTATTACCTGCATTAAATTACCTGCATTAAAAAAATCTCTCTGGCATGACATTAGAGAACTGCTCACCTTGAGGTACTGTTGTAGCATAGATAACTTGAGTTTCTTGGTGCTGTCTGAGTCATCCGGATCAAGCGTGATCTTCTTGCGCACAACGTCTCGTGTAAAGATCCCCACGCTGTTCTGACTCTCAGCTCCCACAGGCTTCCCGTTCTGGAAGAACTCCTGAGTCAACTCGTACACCTGTACCAACACAGAGGACAGATGGAGAACAAGATTAAACACAAGAGATATCCTATCATGGTGATGTCACTGCCACAAATAGGAGTTTATTTGCATTATTGACTATAGTTGAAATACATTATGGTCAGGCATTGCATTACTTTAAGTGGTGATCTGTTGCACTCATTTGGCTGTATAATATGCTCAGTGTAGTCAGCCCGTGACAAAATAGTAAACCGAATAAATGGGCATGAAAGAACGATAAAAAGAGATATGAGGGAGAAGGACCGCAAAGAGAAGAGTGGCTCCAGAAGAGGTAACAACAGTGTAACCAATGACTATCACCCCAGTGATATAAATTAAATGTGCTTTCTCTGAAACGACTTTCATGGGAGAGCATAATTCATGAAATTAAAAGTTTTGCTCTGTGGAAAATAACATGCAGTTATAGTTGGTCAAAGAAACAGATGCATCAGTGATGTTAGATAAAACCTTAAAATATCCTTAAAATAAGGTACAGTACTAAAGACACAAGATAGACCTTACGGTAAAAAAACAGTGGTTTCTTGTTGAAATATGATCTGTTATAACAAAGAGATCCCTGATTTATAAGCTCTTTCTCATCCTTAGCAAAGCTTGCACAACAGAATCTTTCAAATGCATCAGCATCTTAGAGCAATCACATTGAAACACTACTTTGTAGAAAGAGATTTTATGAATACAAATGTCCCTACTCAGAGTAAAGCCAGAAAAATCGACCAGATTTACATTGCTTTATGCAGTTGCAACTACTTTTGTCCAAAGTGTTTTGCTGTGCATTCAGGATGCACTTTTCCGTCTTCCCTAAGAATTGAACCGATGACCTTTGCACTGCCACTACATTAAACATAATGTCCTACAGGGTTCCCACACCTTAGTTAACTTCATATTTAAGGACCCTTCAAGGACTTTAAAGCCAAATTCAAGGACTAAATGTGGGGACACATTTCAAGTGAGAGCAAGGTTACATCGAGTTATCTTTTAAGATACAGTACATTGTTACAGTTCCCTTTCGAGGGAACTCACGCTGCGTCGCTGCGGTGACACTTTGGGGACACCTCCAGGGGAAAGTGCGTCTGAATGTGTATATCAAACTCAACCAATGGTGAGGCTTAACGATAAAGACAGGGTGATTCGGGAGTCAGGAAGTATTTCGCTATCTGAAATATTGCCAAAGACGGCGTTACAGGAACGCAGGAAGTATGGCAAGGGAGACGCAGCATCTCGTTCCCTTCTCAGGGAACAACAGTTACATACGTAACCCTAGATGTTTAATGTGTCAAACACAACTATGCAAAAAAGCATTTTGGCAACATTCACATACAGAAGATATAAGCATTTAAAACAGTTTACATGTGTGCTTAAAAAGTTTAGAATTTTTATTTTGTCATCCTACACTACACAGGGAATAATATGGATTTTTTTTCTTGCACAAAATAGATTCAAGCACTTTCAATGACCTGTATCTATGTATGTTAATTTCCAAAAACTTCCCAGGGCCTTCAATTTTTTTCCCACATTCACAAACTTTCAAGGATTTCAAGGACCCATGGGAACCCTGGTCCTACCTGTGGAGCAACAGGAGCTTGATTAATACAAGCTTAAAAAGATGCAAACACTTTGCTCTCTGACCTCATTGTACAGATCACTGAACTCCTCCACCAGGTCCTTGGGGATGCGCTTGCCATTGTTGGTCTGGTAGTGGGCCAAACCATTTTTGGCGTAGAGGCTGATGCGGCCGACGCTCCGCTCCTCCTCTGTAGTGTGCTCCAGGAGCCCGTTGTCCTCGGCCAGGTGGTAGATGGGGTTCCCGTTCGCCCCATGGATCCAGGTTGCTCCAAGTTCCAAAGTGGCTTTACCGTGAAAAGAAAAAGATGGAGCTTATTCGATGGGTAACATCAGGAGTCAGAATAGAAGTATGTTTTTGATCTAAACTTCAAGGTAAAGACAAATTTCGATTAAAATAATGCTGTCATATGGCATGGCAAAACAAAACAGCCAAATGATGTAAGAGCATGGCTTTAAACCGGTTTAAAGTTGTCCGTATAGGCACTTGATTTACTTGCATTTTGATGTAAAGCGAATTAATAATCACCTATACAACATCAAGCGAAATAATCAAACATTATGATTTTGTCATGTAGGCATAATCACGAATAAAATAGTTTGACTTCAGGAAAAACAGGTTTCTTACCGTGCTGAATGCTTTGCACTCTGCCTCCGATACGGTCTGCAGCTTCTAGCACCGTGACATTGGTGAAGCCGTTCTCCAATAGGCTTTTGGCAGTGGCGAGGCCGGCCAAGCCCGCGCCAATCACTACTATTCGCGGTTGTCGATGTCTGTGTAAGGCTCTACTAAGAGGATCATCAGTGCTGTCTGAAGATATTTCACAACTTTGCATGCCGTCCAAGCTCCTCTTTTAGGGAATCTGAGTGAGGGTGAGATGGGAAGAAACCATTAGAGCGAACACTACGGCCTTTGGTTAGACAAACAATCGAAATAACTCACAGAGGAAAAGAAAGAGTGAACCGCTTTGTGTCTTCAAACAAGTGGTTGAAGAATCGAGTGCAACACAGAGTGACTATTCAAAGCACAACCTTAAGCAACACCGCTCTATTTAAAAACATGTACATGTCTTCTTGCTTGACCTTTTATACGTGAGGGTTTATATTTTAAGTGTGTATATCAAGCAAACGCATGGGTGCAAGTGTAAAATTTGCCATTGGTTACACATGTTGCTATATTATGGAGTCCATTACACCCAATGAATGGAAAAAATTTGACTGTGAAAATAATTTCACTGTGATAGCCACAAGGAAATGAAAGTGCTTTTTACATTTCCGTTCAGGCTTTTCAGACAAGGTCTCTGTATAAACACCCCAGCTTATGTGTGACAGCCAAAAGAAAAGGCCTAATGCCTGCCTGATGTTAGACAGACCGCATACGAGAAGTTTATCAAGGGGGAAGAGCTATAATGGAATACTGTTATGGATACAGGATGTTACGGTAGACCAAACAAAACTTTAATCTGTAAAGCTGTTATCTTTCTACACGTCAAAGTGAAAAGAGAATGTACCACTACTGGACACAGCCAGTGATAACTTACAATACAATAGGACACATACACACAGTCATTGTCTGCCAACATTATTATCGTACCCTGGAGACATCGTTGTTCACGTGCGGTGAGGAAGAGATAAATTGTGAATGAATAGGATTTGAATGAACAACTCTCTGCAGTTCTGGGAAACTTGCCTTAGTCATTAATTCAGTTTACCATAAAGACATTTTAAAGAATCGTATACAGAACACATAATACCGGTATTAACCGTGAAAAAGCTTTGTGCGCTATGAATTCTGGGTGTATTTATGGAGCATGTGACCTTAGCTGAATGTAACCGCACATTGAAAAGCCTGAAATGTTATTGGCTGCTGACTGACTATAGGTGGTTTTAGATACTGAACAAATAAAAACAATAATGGACAGTATACTTTCATTAAAGGTGCACTGTGTAACTTTAATGAAGGATCTCTTGACAATAATGCAATATAATCAGGGTTTCCCGCAAAAAATTTGTTAGGTTGGGTGTGTGGGTGGGGCCGAGGGCGTGGCAATCAAAGGGTATGCGTCATAATGAAAATTTAAATATTTTAATAAAATAAATAAATAAAATATTCATTTTTAAAACACTCAAATTAAACTTAATTTTGAAGAAACTATGACAAAAATGAACAAATACTAGATTATTAATGAATTAAATTTTTTACCTCTAACGGGAATAGCTGCGTGATGAAGTGAAACTAAAGGGTTAATAAACACAAACTAAAGCAGATGTTGTAAAGGAGTGTAACTACTGTAGCATGTAAATAATGCACATAAATAAAGTGAGCAAGAGTGCTCAACAATTATATCTAATCAACAGGCACGTGAAACCCAAGCAGGTTGCTCAAACAACAAAATCACCAGCTAACTTACTTTAAATTTGCAAGAACTTTAGACTAATACAATAACAGGCTTAAATAAACCTAAAACATTAGTCCACTTTCAGTTCTCACGGACACACGTTTTATCAACTGGCTATCCTCCAGACATGACGGACCACGTCTTATCTCATTTTGGCCGTGTGGCGCGCATCCACGCTCGCAGTGTGATGCGCGTATGCGCTATTCTCCAAGATGCACTTGATGTGCATTTTTTTTTGGGGACGACTTAGTTAAGGCGGTAGGAATTCCAAGCTTAGGCGGGCCGCCTTAACTGAAATATGGCGCGGGAAACCCTGATAATATAAATAACTATATTGCCAGGGATGTATAAAGATCTTACATAATGAACTGTTACGTTAGAATGATGAGACATTTTTATTGACGTATACCGCAGGATCCCCTTACATAGAAGTCAGCATTTTGCACCGCATCGTTTCTAAAGTAGCCCTCAGCTGATAAACAGAGCGCATTTCGTCCCTACGTTGTCTCTCAGATGACGACATCTTTGTCCTATGTCGTAGCTTCTCTATGCATTGTGAAGGGGAGGGGTGAGCAGTGGACTGAGCCATTGGTTGTAATTTCAATCAATCAATGCAATCTGTGTGTAATAATAACACATAATAGTTTAATACTCAGCGCTTCACACACAGACACACAGTAAACAAGTTGGAAAGCTCTCCGTGTGTGTCCCAAAGCAAATACATTTTGGATTTGTATGTCTGAAATTACAGATATTACAGTTATTTGTCCTGTGGCATAAACAGAGCAAACTGGTTATCTTTGAAAGTCAGTTATTAGTGACAGCAGTGAGAATATGGAAAAAATGCCTGATTTTGGCTGCCTTTAGCAAGCATGAGAGTGTGGTGTTATTACGTGCATTTGTAGGTCAATGAGACATTTCCTGAATCAGTGAAGCGTCCACTGCATCAATGACTCACAAAAGTCACTGCTATATAAAAAGGAACTGCTGCAACATCCTTTGATGTTGTCCTAAATTGAAAGGGCCTGGATCTGGGAGCTATAATGGATAAAACCTCAGTGATCTCAACCCCACCCGTACCAAATTGCAGCACCGTTTACGCTCTGTATTATCATGCACCCTGGGTGATTCACTCACAAGTGTTTCAGTAAGACAGTTTGCAAAGTTTACAACCCTTATTTTAGCAAAGTGGATGATTGGATATGTCTTTCACGGTTATCCGGGATGCATCAGGGCAGATTGGTGTTTACACTACAAATTCTGCGTGTAGTTTCAGTGATCATTTCTAAAAACTCTTATTTATCACCTCAAATGGCTGTCTAATCCAACATGATCTCACAAAGTTCCGTGGGATAGTCACGGAATTTTGTGCTCATTTTTCCGTGACATTCTCACGGATCTCCGCACGGATCTCCGGACTTTCTTTTCCGTGGCATTCTCACGGATTGGTTACTCAACTGCTTTTTCCTATTTTCAAACCATTGTCGCTTCGGTTTAGGTTTAGATTTGGTGCTTGCGTTACTTTGTCACTTTAAGTATTGGTTTATACAATTTTTTCTGATGTATTCTTTTATATTTTCTAAACTTTAATCAATTGTCACCTGGCATTGGGGTTAGAGTTGGGTTTGGGTAGGGATGTCATTTTATGTAAATCTAACCCTAAACCGAAGCGACAATGGCAAGAAAATAGGACAAAACAGTTGAGCAACCAATCCGTGAGAACGCCACGGAAAAGAAAGTCCGCGGCAGGGCCACGGAAACACGCGGAGATCCGTGAGAACGCCACGGAAAAACGAGCACAAAACTCCGCGACCACGCCACGGAAATTCGTGAGATCAGGTTGGTCTAATCACAGTTAAAGTGTGCATGCAATGTTTAACAGACACATGAGAGCTTGCCAAAACAATCCTGCAGGCTTAAGAAACAGCTGTACCAACTAAAACCTAACTACATGCATCCATGCAGCCGCCACAGATGAGATGGTTTGTATATGTAACACTGTATTAATGTGGAAGTCTATGCTCTGTGCTATGTCAAACTTCAAGGTAAAGCATGAGGTCACAGATCTTGTGAACAAAAAGGAGATGAAGTAAATGACGCATGTTTCCCATACACCATGCAATCTGACCCATAAAAATTCTTCCATTTAGATTTATTACAGCAATCCTTTAAGTTCCTGGACTCTATGGTCATACGGCATGTATGAATCTGAACTTCACTATGTGCTATCAGAACAACATATTGCTTTATATGCAATTTTTTAGCTGTTTTTAGATTACTTAACCTAAGTCTTTTAATCTATCTTGAACCTCATGAGCGTTATCCCTATACCGGAATAAAAATAGGTGGACTTTGGGGGTCCACACATTCCACATGACCTACAAATTACAACCCACATCCTCTACAATGCCTGCCCCATAGTCTCCAACTGGACAGAGGATGCATTATTTGATCCTTTTTGTTAAAATGTATCTTTATTTTTTCCTTTTTCTATATTTATAACAAATAATTAGTTTACACAGATTAAAAACTGTCAGAAAGCACTCTGGTACACTGCAAATCAGTTTGTTTGTCTTGTTTTCTAATACAATTATCTCAACAAAATCTAAATCTTGAGAAGCAATTCGTCTTGATTTTATGCTTTAAACAAGAAAAGAAGAGGTTTGCCACTAGGGTAAGAAAAATTATCTTGTTTATCCTTTTCAATTAGATTGTTTTTCTTACTCTGCAAACAGCTTTTTGTTGTTTTATGGAAAAACATCTCAAAGATTTCTCAGAATTATCTGAAAGCAGGACACATCTCGTGTCATTTTGCTTCTCATGTTATTAAGCTTATATCTTGGATGTTAAGATTATAAAAATGTTTTAAGGATGTGTATTGTAGCCTATTATTGGAAAACAAGACAAAAACCGAGTAGGAAAAGTGTATACTCGACACTTGTAGTGTAACAGTTAAGCCACATGAAACAACCTTAATTCGAGGAATCTGGAAGGTCTGCAAGATATATCGAAATAGCGGGAGATATCGCAACATGTGAATTGACATTGTTTGTGGTAACTAAATTATTTCAACACTTTAAAAAGTTTTGCATAGTCCATGACATGTTTAAGGTCAATGCAGATAGCAGAGAGAGGCTGGCAAGACCAAAAAGTGATGATGATTGATGTTTGTTTTGTTTTTTTGTTTTTTCGTTTAAATTTGCCCTTTTAAAAATATTTTTTGATAATTTAAATCGATTTAACAACCTTAAAGTATAGTATCGTATATCGCGTTTTCTTCTATATTGCGCATCCCTACCTGGTGGGATGAAGTGCTTTTGTAGTTCACTTCAAAAAGAACAAAACGGTCAATGTCCTATTTATAATATTATGTCACTGATAATTTACATATGGATGTAAACAACATATTGATGATGATAATAGAAGCTCAAGCGCTGGGAGTTTAGATAAGAGAAGTTTTGGTATTGATAAAGTAGCGGCACAAAGTGCATCCAGCCGAATCAGCGCTGCCACGTAATACAGTAGCCTGCATACGGTCATAGGCGAATGGCCTTTATTGATAACCGCACGTTTTTCAAAATACCTCTTTCATAAAATCGACTATCACTTTTTACCCTATTCAACTGACCCAATATTCAAGTCAGTAGGCTACGCATGTGATTATAACGCCTTATTATAACAGGCTGTTGAATAAACACAGAATGACCACAGACAAAAGATTGTGCTTTCGAGATAAAAACGGAAAAAAAAAAAATGTTCCGTATCATTTCAAAACAACGACCGTAAGCGATCAATCCTGGTAGTCAGTTTTGTTTACAATTCAGCTTTGATTCGCAATGTCTCGATTAACAAACACTGAGCATTAAACCGTAAACGTGCGCTGTAGCGTAATACAATATCATAATCGTGGTATTGTCTTTACCTGACTTTATCGTCTTCAGCTTAAACCGGAGCGCGAACCTCTCAGTCCTTTGTGTATTAGCAGCGTATCGCTTTGTATTTATGTGTCTTGAAACCAGAAGCAGCCAGTTTGGTCGATGCCGCTGCCTCCTCGCTAAATAAATATGAGGAACTGTGACGTACAGCCCTGAATCCAATACGAAAGTCTTGGCGTGACTCACTGTTTAACTCAGCTGGGTTGGACTGTATACAAAGCACAGCACTACTTCGGGTCTGTTTAGACTTGATTCATTGTTTTAAAGCCAAACAAACAAGTTCTAGCTTCTACCTCACATAAAAATATTGTATTTTACTATTTACTACATTAAACTAGTAAAATTAGTGTTCTTCTTAGTAGCCTATATAGCCTATATATGTAGTTATATGTTATATATAGTGACTATATATGTAGTTATATGTTAAATATATAGTGGCTATATATGTAGTTATATGTTATATATAGTCATATTATATACTACTTCTATATACATTTAGTAATTATTTATTAATCTTGTAGAACCCTTTATTCAAACACGGGATATCACTCATTGTACTGTAGACACACAAATGATATCTGAATATGTTGTGTTGTAAATTTGCATTACTGTTATCAGAGACCACAAGAGAAATAAGCCACAGCTGATATGGAAGATTGTTTTATTCCCCAAATACACCCCATGGGAAAGGTTATGATAACGCATAATGCTTTAAACCGATTTTGCAGAATATGCTTTCAAGAGTACTTGGGAACAAGATGTACTCAACTTAGAGATGTACTTTACTGTTTACTCACTTTCACAAAGACTGCTATTTACATGTTTTTATTTCTTTTAATCAGTATTCTCTTCTCAGAATCTCATTTCGAGCTGTTGTGTCAATGTAAATACAATTTAGCAGATTAATTTCCCATTTTTAACCAAGAAAGTGAGAAAAGAGGACGTTTGATTTCGTGTTTGTGACTTCAGCTGTTGATCAACGTGTCCTTGTTGTTACAAAATACTTACTCATTTTGTTATGTCTGTACATTTCATGTCCTGATATGATTAATTGTGAATAGATAATTTTGTTCTAAAAATGTAAATAAGTAATTACATGATAATAATAATGTTGTCTCTCTGCATTTATCTAATCTTTTTCACACATAAAGTAGTCAGTTCTTTGTACATTGCTTTCACCAATGTTTTCCACCCAAACTTGCTATGTTTTCCACAAAGCATAATAAACTATCCTTGACATAGTGCAATGTGCGTGTGTAAAAGAAATCTTGTGCTTGTCTGGAAAGGACTTCAAGGAAACAGGGAAAATGTTTTGTATTTTATTGCTTAATAATATTTCTCAACAAATTAATGGCAGAAATAGGTTTCTTAGACATCTGTGTATATCTGATGGGTCACATGTGTACAACTTTAGCAAAATTATGTTTTCTTATATGGTGTCCTAGAGATATATGACTGATGACTGAAAAGGTACATTTTTGAAAGATACAGGCCCAGATAGGGTACTTATTTAAAGGAGTAGTTCACCTAAAAATGAAAAATTTGTCATAATTGACTCACTTTCATGTTGTTACAAATCTGTATAAATTTCTTTGTTTTGAGTAGATATTTTGAGAAATGTTTGTAACCAAACCGTGTGTGGACCCCATTCACTTCCATAGTAGGAAAAAAGAATGCTATAGAAGTAAACGGGTTTGGTTACAAACATTTTTTTAAATATCTTCCTTCGTGTTTATCAGAACAAAGAAATGTATACAGGTTTGTAACAACATGAGAGTTAGTAAATGATGACAATTTTTTTTTTTTTTTGGGGGGGGGGGTAAACTATCCCTTTTTTCTGTCAGTGTAGTATTAAAGTTTATTCAGTACCATGTTGCCATAACAAACAAAACCTTTAGATGAAATTCATTTAAAAGTTGAGTGGTTGATTGAAATATCAGCAGTAGAATATTCAGGTTAATTCACAGTGGCACTTAATCTTTTTTAATTTGTAAATTTTCTTATTATCAATCATAGTTGACATAGTAATTATATAAAGACCAGCAGTGTACATTTAACACTAGTGATTTTGCTGTGTGCATTGGAAAAGCCATACTTCTTTTTACTTGAATTTCCTCTTTCACTAACCCCAAAACAGCTGCTACCAGCTCAAACACCTATAAACTACTATAACAGCATTTATGTCAAACATGCAAACACGAAAAGGCCTGTAACAGGCATATTAAAAAGTTCACATTCTACATGCTTTGGTAAAAAAAATCTAAAGAGGATTAGCAGTGGTCAGTATTTTTTTACTTGTAAGCTATATGAAACTATTTAAAACCCATGAATGCATGCATGCCAAAGCCAACTGATTATAATTAAAACACTGAGGATTATGCACATGTATTTTTTGTAATTGCAAATAACTATTATCATATATATTTTAAAAATGTCTAAAATCTTGTATGTTTAGACATATTTATATTTAGTTAAGTTATTTTAAATCTTTGCTTTGGGCTATAGGAAATAGTTTGCTCATACCAGCAAAATGATTTCGATCAAATTAAGATCACGTTGATGCTTACCGCGTGACTGATGCTGAGCCCACAGAAAAAGTGTCCTACTAAGTGTCTGAAATCCACAAAGCCAAGCAGTCACCACTCAGCCTGTGGTTAGTCACACTTAAGAGTAACTTAAATCTATTCAGAATCTCTTAAGTCAGCACTTGGTTGTTTAGGCAAATCGGTGAAACAGTTGTTTCAGATTTGCTGAAATGCAAATAATGTCAGACAGCGCAACAGTGAATAAGAAAACAGTCTATTTAAAGAACTTCAGATTTCTTTAGAAGTTGTCGGAAAGCAAATTCGTTACCAAATGTCATCTGTGAGTAATCCAGGGCAGAGCAGAAATGTTTGAGGGTGGTGTAATGAGAAACCTGCTCAAATTCCTCTGTTTTGACAATACTGAATACAGTAGCTCATTAAAACCCTGTGTTTGGTTTGCAAACATTGAGTCATTAGCGTGTAAAGAAATTTACTTACAGACAGTTTAAGCATCTGAGACGTCATTATAATGCTTTTTAAGCTATACTGTATGTCAGCGTCCTGCCCAGACTATCAGCTCTGACATCGCCCACTTATTTTCAAGTTTGTGTTTGCATAATATATGTGTGTGTGTACTGTGCGTAATAAATGCACACAGACATATGAAAAGCAAAATGTTTTTATGTTTAATTTGTTTCTAATTTATGTATGTATACATATACACTATATATGAAGAGTTTCGTTGCAAAAACCGGGTCAAACCGGCAACCCCAAGCGTTACAAGACACTCTAACCATAGGCCACAATGTCCTGAGAGTATAGTCAGTAATACATTGTCTCTTTTTGTATATGTTGTCCGCCATCTGGACCAAATACAAGTAAATAGAAATGGCTTCTGTTATGTGACCAGCACACACATAGACACGAGTCTGCTGAATAAGTGGAATGCAGTGGAATGTGGTAATAGGCCTTTACCAGTGAACGAGTCTACTAGAATGACTCTTCTGTTGGTGTCTTCAGAGAAGTGCATAGACTACACATTGTGAATGCTGCCCGCCTAGCCTCCGTTCTCAGTCCAATTGGCACTGGCAATGTGCCTCCACAGTACAAAAGAGAAGGAAGAAAGTGTCTTTTCATCGATGCAAAATTAAAGCAAGCACAGGAACTGGGTGGAAGAGTTCTCATCGGCTGGCCTTTGTGGATGTTGGCAGTGGCTGTCTTGTGGGCTGATTTGTTTTGTGGTTTCTACTTTCTCGTATCATTTGTTTGGAATGGGGAGGCTGATCCTAAAGTTATATGGTTAAAATGCACCGCACGATTCTTGGATGGACCCAATGGTCTCCTCTGAAATTTAAAGGGATAGTTCAAACATTAAAATTATGTTATAATCTACATACATTAAGTATGTTAAAGAGCTATTTCATTAAAAAAACGTTATTTTGTGTATTTAGTATAATACAATGTGTTTGCGTAGTTAAAAAACACATTATTTTCCACACACTGTTCATTTTTGTAGCTCCAGATATCCCTGTCTTCCTGAAACACACTGGTTTTGGACAAAACTCATCAATTTGAAAAGCGTTGTGTCCCTGATTGGCCAGCTAATGTGTAGCCTATGTTGGGTTTGGTTTGAATACCTCTGACGTCAGCTGGAAATGTTACGCTCCTTACCATGTTGAAAGATTTGTGTGTGATAAAACTGCCCATTTTAAAGTAAGTAGCCTTTTATCGTGGCCAGCCTAAGGCACACCTGTGCAATAATCATGCTCTCTAATCAGCATCTTGATATGCCACACGTGTGAGGTGGGTGGATTACCTCGGCAAAGGAGATTTGCTCACTAACACAGATTTAGATTTGTGAACATTATTTAAGAGTAATGGGCCTTTTTTATTAGAAAAAGTCTTAGATCTGAAAAATGGGGGCAAAAACAAAAGTGTTGCGTTTATAATTTTAGTCTGTGTATGAACCCTGTGTGGAACATTGCAGCAAATTTTCCTTAAAAAGAGCAGACAATGCTCGCAGTACAGCAACGTCAAGTTTCATAAGTAATTTAGAAAATTATAAAAGAGAACAAAAAGAGACTTTTCTTAAATATTTGTGACCCTGCCTGTGAAAATCCAGCAAACTTATTTTTTGTGATTTACTGTTTTCTACATAAAGGGCCCTATCTTGCACCCAGCGCAATTGACTTTGTCAGTGACGCATGTATCATTCGTATTTTGCACCGGCGCACAGCGGGTTTTTCCCTCCACCGACGCACGTCGGCAAACTAGGGAATGAACTTGCGCTCCCTGGGCGGTTCAGCGCAAAAAAGGAGGCGTGTTCCGGCACAAACCATCCCTGATGCTATTTTGCAGTTTCAAAAAACAATTGCGCAAAAAACTAGTCTAAAGTCAGTGGCACGTTGCGCGTGGTTCATTATGCTATTTTAAAGGCGCATTCTTGACCATAATGTATAGCGTGCACAACGCGCACACACTTTGCTTATCTAATCTACACAGATGCAACAGTTATTTTTGCAAATCATAAATTGTTACAATAAAAAATATTAACACATGAGCTAAGGGAAATCATTGTGGTGAGCATTGTGGTGATAGTTTTTATTTATTGTGTGGCTGCGTTAAAAAATTCTCATGCAAATAACGATTAAAATATTTTCATATGTTTGTTGTGTGGCTGTATTACGTTTATTTTATGTAAATAATAATTAAAATGTTTTCATAAGAAACCTTAATGTATATGAACTTGATTTGTAAGTGTACTTTGGGGTTGGACCTTGCTTGCGTTTCTTGGGTCCGATTTCAAAGCCCCCAAACCCTTTCAGCGGTGAGGGTGGACGCAGTGGTGGCCTCTGCTGGTGTCAGGTCATGTGTAAAGACAGATTCACCTTCTGTTACACTGCGTGCCCGATTTATGCTGGCAAGCTTGGGATTCCCCCGTCACCTGACATCATGTACCGCTTGGCGCAACGATGGGGATGCCAGCTGATGAGACAATTGTGGCTATTTCCTCTCACGCCTGTTTAACCGACGCTGATTTGGGCGGGTTTCTCCTATCCCCATACAAAACAACTTCTCTGTCTTTGACTGCTCTTACAAGAACGTGGGTCTCCTCGGCTGTGAACCGCTCCTGGTGTGCGCCTGGTTAATCCGTCATAATAATAGCAACCCGCAATGGAACTTGCGCCCTTGCGTTTAAAGGGAATGTTGGATAGCGTTCTGATTGGTTTATTTGACATTATGCCCAAACCACACCTATGAATAATGAACCTACTTCAGACCAACCCCTTATTGATTTGCGCCTGGCGCAAGAGTTATTACTCCCGCCGGGAAAATAGCAACAGCGTCCAAGATCCGCCCACAAAGTCACTTGCGCTTTGAGCTTCTCACTTGCATTTTTTAGATCGTTAAAATAGGGCCCTAAATCTTCCTACATAATGTAAAGATTATTCTGTGAAAACATAACCTTTGATACATTTAATATTGACTGAGTAAGGCCTGGGTTTCACAGGCCGCTACAGAGCAGGCTACAATACTTTCTATGACACAATAAAATCCAAACTAAATGGGTGCACTTTCACAATGATGGTCAGATACCTGACAGCTGTCAGGGAGGGTCCAGTTGTCAAAACGGGGTCTAAATTGTCCCAAAAACATCGTTTGGTCTGTGACCCCCAAACAGTTTATCCAAAAGCCTGTTGGTAATCAAAGTGTCCGCGCTCACACGTCAACGTGATGCACCAGGAATCTTGAATCGTCAGACCAGGTTACCCTTTTCAACCATCCACAGTGCAATCACAACAATATTGGGCCTATTTCATGTGTTGTTAGTGTGCAGTTATCATGGGGACCTGGTTGGGTCATCAGGTACGTAGGCTGTGTGTGCATTTATGTGTGTGTGTGTGTTTGTAATAAAAGTGCGAGTGATGTACAAACAGATCTTTAACATGCTGTTCCTAATGTGGGAGGAATTTTAACAGACAAGCCGAGACGAGACACTTATATCTCTTGATCGACACGGTCTGTGCTTGCTCTCTCTTTCTCTCCATCATTTTGCATGCTTCCCCTTACAGCCCTAGGGTCTCATTTATAAAACTGTGTATAGGATCCTTACTAAAAGTTTACGTGCGCCCAAAAGCCAAAAAATATTTGGCTTATAAAACAAAGCCATGCCCCCTTTATAAATCACCTGCAAGTGTGCATATATGAATCATCCTCAGATCCCACCCTGCAAGCCTATTCTCCCATCAAGTTTTTTTTTTTTATAGATCACAACCTTTGCGTGAGCAGGCTTTATTCATGAGACCCCTGGTTGCGCAACACTTGGCTACGTAACTTTCTGTTCATTGTGGTTATTTGGAACAGTGCTTTGTTACCCTGAGTTACGAGTAAATCTCATTCACCAATGTGCCATAACTTATCAGGGCAGCCCACCCTCTCGTTATAAGCTGATTAAAGCGGTCGGAGTTGTGTTACATCATTTATTTAATATTCATGACCACAAGCTGATATGCTTTATAAATACCCCACACAAACTTTGTCCGTGACTGTAAATTATGTTGACACCCTTGTAATGTGCTGTTGCAGGTCATTTTGATTCAGTTTCAAATTTAAGAATTTTATAGTCTAAATCTTCACACCCTTCAGAGATGAGATTTGAATATGGTAATTTGAATATAAATTGTAAATGATTTGACACGTAGGGTCAGTCTGATCAAGCAACAATACACCTGATCTTTAATGGTACACTCTGTGTTCTTCTTTAAAGGAAAACACCACCATTTTTCAACATTTTACTATGTTCTTACCTCAAATTAGAGGAAAAAATACATACCTATCTTTTTTCAATCTGTACACTTCATCTTGGTACAGCGCGTTGTGAATGTGTTAGCATTTAGCCTAGCCCCTCCTGACTACCCCCTCTCTCGCTCAAACTTCCATCAATATTACTGCGCAAAGTAAAATATTGTTTATAATAATGTTTTCCTTTAAGGTGAAAAATGTTTTTTTTTTTTAGATTATAAAAAGTATAAAGAAATGGTTCTTTAAAAAACCTTTGACTAAATGGTTCTCTGAGGAACCAAATAAGGTTATTCTATGGCCTCACTGTGAAGCACCTTTAAAGCACTCGTGAAAAGAATCCTAAATAGGAAGAAATAAATTGCTATATAAATTTGAAACTAAAATCAAATATCTTGGGTGATAATTGTGTTATATAAATGTACTTTATTTTTGTTCAAAGTGGTAATATGTATAAAGAATTCAGCAAATCTTGGAAATGCCTATGGGTGTGTGTACGTCTAATCCATTTAGTGAACACTAGGAGTGCATCCTTTTCCTCCAACACCTATCATTTTCCGTGTGTCTTCCGTCCTGCTATTCTTAGGTTGTGGTACTCTGTGTGAGGTGACACCCGACATAATTTGATCCCATGTCTTACCTTGGGTGTGCCTGTAATAACATGGTCCATATCCTCTGTCTGAATCATAGGAAGGAAGCGCTTGAGGCCTGACAGTGGTGGACTGAAACGGAGGTCTTTTGGACAGGGACCATAGTCCAGATCTGTGCTGAAGCCTCTAAGTTAAACTGTGATATTTGTGCTTTCTCTGAGACCTGTGGAATTACACAGTATCTTACACACCTGAAGACTCTTGAAAACAACGAAATTGTAGCTTTCATAGAAGTAAAAACCATCAGCAGTGTCAGAAAAGTTGAAATTTATTGTAAATTCATGTTGATAAACCTAAAAATTTAAGTGCAATAAGGAATTATTTTCAGTGTATAAACACATTTAAAGAGCAATAGGTCCGATTCACAATATTACATTTCCTTTGGTGTGTAAGTGTGTATTAGTACATGTTAACTATATGCAAAAGTACCTATCAGGGGATTCATCTAGCAATTGACAACACTGGTTTATAACCAGCAAAAAAAACATCCAAGACAGTTGATAGCACAAATCAGCAGAGTTCAGTAATGCTAGTAATGATGGGTCCCGTTCCAGGTTTCTTACAGTAACAGAACAGGAATCTGAACACTTCACCTTTACAACACCACATGGGTCACAGCTTATCCAGAAGCTAGCTCAAGCACCTACGTATACTGTACTATAGACACTTTGTAGCCTACTAAAAATATTTGGGGTTACGTTTGTTACAGTACAACTCGGTACCAAATGTATCCATATCTGTGCCTTAATGGTACACATTAGGTGCATATTTAAAATCGAGTAATGCCCCAGGAAGTAATATGTAATATGGTCTTAATATGTACCTTAACATGTACCAGGGTGGTACCCTGAGGTGCTGTTTTATACCTTTACAGATATACATAACATAATACAATGTTGTTCCTTTTGGGGTACATTAGGATCTATTGTGTACCTTTAAAGGTACAGTTAACAGTTTTTATCCTGAAATTTAACTGGTATAAAATAAGTACACAATAGGTCTTTAGGGTATAAACCAAAAGGTACCTTGGAGTTTACCACCCCAGCGACAGAAAAAAAAGAAAGATTTTGTACATTTTTTTCTGACAGTGTATTATTCAAAGAAAAAGTTGTTTTTTGATATATTTGAATATAAAGATGGCATTTGGATTGTTATTAGTATTAGAAACTAAAAGTTAAGGTTGTCCTTGTCCTACCCCCTGCCTCTATAGCATGCTGTAAAATGATACTGTAAACACTCCATCAGCTGGGTTAGTCAGCATACCTTCACAGCCAGACGGGTCAGACCCTGACTGAGAGACAAGGATCATATTATACACAAACACACATGTACACAAAGTTACAAGTTGAGAGGTCACCAAACCCCCAAAGAACATACACAAACACTCTGGACCTCATTGGAGGATTTAGTGGACTTTTGCTTAAAGACTATTTCCGCTGGAGATTTCACACCAGTATTTTGCAATAGATGTACAGTCCTATGTTTAAGTCTACCAACTCATAGCCTTTCATTTTTAGATTTTAGATTAGATGGTGGTTATATAAGTTCTGACATTTTCCTTTGTGCTGTAAAACAGCCGGTCTTGAAGTACAGTACTACATACAATAATACTAGCATACTCAATTTTCTTTAAAAAAAAACAATCAAGATAATTTGCTCACCCCCATGTCATCCAAAATGTTGATGTCTTTCTTTGTTCAGTCGAGAAGAAATTTATTTTTTGAGGAAAACATTTTTCTCATTTTAATTGACTCTATTGGACTCCAACAATTTACAGTTTCAATGCAGTTAAAAATTGCCATTTTAATGCAGATTCAAATGGCTCTAAATGATCCCAACCGAGGCATAAGGGTCTTATCTAGCAAAACAATTATCATTTTCGGCAAGAAAAATAAAAAATAAGTACTTTTAAACCACAACTTCTCGTCTTGCACCGGTCGTGTGATGCGCCAGTGCAACCTCACGTAATGCGTCATCACATCAGAAGGTCACGGATGACGTATGCGAAACAAGTGTTTACAAGTGTGGTGAAAGAGGACTGTTCCGACGTTATTGTATGTGTATTGATGGTAATTAATGTCTTTAAAATCCGCAAATGTGCGTTTCACATATGTAACACGTGACCTTTCGATGAGCTTACGCAATTACGTGAAGTCGCGCTCACACGTCATACACAACTGGCACAAGATGAGAAGTTATGGTTTAAAAGTGCATTTTTTATATTGCCAAAAATGACAATTGTTTTTCCTTATGCCTCGTTTTGGAATCGTTCAGAGCCATTTGAAACTGTAGAATTTTAAGGAACCAAAAATTCCTGTAATGTTTTCCTCAAAAAACTTAATTTCTTTTCGACTGAACAAAGAAAGACTTCAACATTTTGGATGACATGGGGGTGAGTAAATTATCTGGATTTTTTTAAGAAAATGGAGTAATCGTTTAAATGTCCCTTTATATTGACTTGTTGGCTGGACTAATCTGCTTATTTGACATTTTTCTGAGACAAAATCTGTTGATTTTTTTTGTAGCCATAAATGTTTCGTTGTAGTTTGACTATACCATCACCACTTGTTTTTCACATTCACCCAGAGCTGACGCTCTGAACTTGGCCATTCATATTTTCCTAACAGACCTGTATGTCATGGGTCAGCAGCTGTGAATCTCACAGACACATGCTGCTATTCTCTGGACAGTCAAAATCTCCAAACAGACTCAGATCACAGAGGCAAATGTACTGCAGATCTACATGCTGTGAATCTCCATTTTGCCTTATGCAGTTGTTTTCCATTAACACACTCTTAAAGGTGTGTTAAAGGTGCTACACAATGTCAAAAAAATAATTATTTTTGGCTATAAACTGTTAAAATGTTTTTAACAGTTTTTGTAGAAATTACAGTATTACTGGCAGCTGTTTGCCAGTAACTTGCTGTAGATGTTATTTACTGGCAACAGTAAATAATATAGAATAAGCCTGTATTGTCTTTACAGAATAAAACTAAAATAACAGCCTCATGCAAAGCATTCTGGGAACCAAAATCTAAAGGAAAAACTGAAAAGGTTGATAAGGATTTCTGGCTCCCAGAATGCTTTGCATGAGGCTGTTTTTTATAGTTTTGTTCATCAAGACAAATACTTGTTAATGTTTTAACTTTGAACAAACTGTTGCCAGTAAATGACATAAATTTAAATCTAGGCTACAGTAAGTTACTGGCAAACAGCTAACTATTATGCAACATTTTTTACAGTCTATGGTTTCATAAGCTCTGTGTTTCAGACTCTATGTATATTGAAATGATTTTTTAGAAAACTTTTGACTGAAAGGTTCTTTAAGGAAACAAAAACTGTTCTTTTATGACATTGTTGTGAAAAACCTTTGGTAGCACAGTATTGTAGACAAGGTCTGCTATGTTAGACAAGAGACTTATGAATACATTATCTCTGTAAATGTTTTTAATCGGAGATGTACGATTTAGGAATTGCATTTTATAGACTCACTTATTACTTACCATACACTGTAAAAAAAATCTGTAGAAATTACAATGTTATTGCAGCTGGGTTGCCGGTAAATTACCGTAGATTTAAATTTATGTTATTAACTGGCAAGAGTTTGTTCAAAGTTAAATACATTTTATATATTAACAAATCTTTATCTTTACAGAATAAAACTATACAATAACAGCCTCATGCAAAGCATTCTGGGAACCAGAAATCATCATCAACTTTTTTCTGTTTTTTTGCGTCAGATTTTGTTTCCCAGAATGTTTAGCTTGATGCTGTTTTTCTAGTTTTATTCTGTAAAGACAAAGACTTGTAAATATTTAATGTTCATTTAACTTTGAACAAAATGTTGCCAGTAAATAACATAAATTTAAATCTATGGTAAGTTACGGGCAACTACCGGCAAAACATTTTTACAGTGTAACCCTTTCATGAGAAATGGTTTTTTTTTTTTAAAGAAAAGACCAGTCACAAAATTAATTCATTAAAATACATTACAGTGAATTGAATAGTTTTTTTTATTCTTTATTTGTATTATAAATTAAAAAACAGCCATTTAGGATAACTCTACTTAATGAATGTTGTGAACATTAGCAGATATTCTCCTCAGTGGTGCTTAGTGTCACAACTTTAATCACTAGATAATCAATACAACTTTGGCTGGTAAAACTTTTAGATCACTTTTATTAATGAAAATATTAGTTGCAAATTACAAAATGTCAAAAATATCTAAGAGAAAGAAAGTATTTGTTGATTTATTGTGATGATACTGTTCGAGTTATTTAGTAATGTCTTGTGAAATTTCTATTTTGTTCCTAAAGACCCATTTCATTGCCTTAAAATGTTCAGCTTTGTTTGATGCACTGATGCAATTTTTACAGAATAAAAGAAGATGAGAAACATTCAGTGGCTCCTTCCCCTTTTGAAATATGTGAATATTTGTAAATGGTTTGAAGTACAGCACTAGTTTACAGACATTCTTACTTACATTACAAGCCAAAAAATTCTGCTTTAATTGGTACTTTAAAGCGCTGTAGCATTATATTAAGCATAAGTAGTTATACATAAAGGATGTATTTTAAAGGATAAAAAGTCAAAGAGCTGAATGTTCATCTCTTCAAAGAGGCCATGAGGATGTTACGCAACTGTTCTCTAGCTGTAGGGGATGCCACAGGCTCGATTACCTACTAAAGACAAGCAAACAGCCAATGAACATTAAGAAAAACAGAATAATGAGATCTTCTGTTAACAGTGATTTATTAATATAGGAATTTTTTAAGGGTTTTAATGGCATACAGCTGATGGTTCATAATGGTATTTGTAAATGAAAACCATTAGATTTATTGTTCTGCTTCAGAAGGGTAGACAGCACTGGGCAAGCCACAAAGAAGTGACCTTTTATTGAACTGGAACCAATTTCTATTCCACAAATCTTAATAAAAATTATTAGAAAAAGCACAGCCATCTAATTACAGAAATTTTAGTGAATGATATACTGAAATACTGCTACGCTGATTTCTTACAGTCTTACAGCTTTATCTAGTCTTGTGTAGAAATGTGATAAGCTCAGTGAAACCATGGCAACTTCATTCATCTTCACTTGCTACTGACACAGAGAGGATCTGTGAGTCATATGTACCCTGCTACTGTAGATCATTGGCCTGATCATCAGTGAAGCTTCAAATATGAGAGAAAGAAAAAAGCGAAGCGCTTGTCATTATCAGTCTTACCAAGACATTGCTGTTAGAGGTTAAACATTACTCACTTATAATTAGTTAAGCTTCAAATCCTGATGCGGATGAGATCATGTTTAAAATAATAGTCTTTATAAGCATGTCAGGTCAATTGTATTTGCTGCCACCTAGAGGATACATAAAGCTATGAATATATTTTAATGAATATTATACTTCTTTATGAATACATTGTTATAATTTAAAGTATTGCATAAATTATTAAATACTTCATAGTTTATTTAAATGTATTTAAATTATGCAGATAATTAATGTTCTTCAACATACCTAAACTAAAATCAGTGAGAGCAAATATAATTATTTTTTCTGATTAATACTGTACATAAAAATTACTCCATGGCCTAATGTTATAAAATAATATTTATAAAATATATTTTTTAAGTTCCATAACAAGTTGAAAAACAACAACAACTGTATTTATTCAATAAAATTACGATGATGTACCTGACATGTTTTATTACATTTCATAGGAAGTTATTTTCAATCATCTGTAGCAAATGAAAACATTATACAGTAGCACACTCGCTGAGTATTTATTTATATTTATCTTAACCTATGCAACGGTTGAGATAATAAGGGTTTTGTCCCCTCATCCTACCCATCAGCACTTAGAAATGGCAGCCTTGACGCTGTCACATGACACACTATCCAGCAAAAGGAGAAGCTCTCTACTTCTATGCCAGGTGTTTTTAAAAATCTATTTAAATCTTTTTGCCACCGAGGCAAAGGAGTGGTTTTAGTTACCCACCAATGGATTAATGTATTTTCATAACAGGCATGTACATTCTAAAAATCAGTGCTAAATAGCACTAAAGGTGGTTCACTGGCTTGAAATCATATCCACTTTAAGTGCTAGAGTAAATTTTGACAGTAATGATAAACATTAAGTGATGCATAACATAAGAATTCAAACTTTAAACTATAAAATGTAGTGCAGCACTTGATTTTTTTACTCTGCCACAAATGCAATGGCAAATTTCAAACACTAGAGGTCAAGAAAATACAATTTTGAGTCTATCTGATTATGGAGATAGATGGATATAGCTTCCCTGTTGTCTCACAATTTTACACACAATACTTAAAAGTATTTTTAGTTGTCTGCTAGAGTAAAGGTTTTCAACTTTTTGTGGTCAGGGGACCCCTTACATGGAACAA
The DNA here is from genome assembly GCF_027580225.2 of Misgurnus anguillicaudatus. Lineage (NCBI taxonomy): Eukaryota > Metazoa > Chordata > Actinopteri > Cypriniformes > Cobitidae > Misgurnus > Misgurnus anguillicaudatus. The sequence goes on along the minus strand of NC_073339.2, from coordinate 14,425,144 downwards.
AAATTTCCAAGAACCCCTTCAAAATTTGTATAGTTTTATAAGGTTAATACATTTATGATAGTTAATGTAATCAAAGCATATTTTTACCTTAACCCTAATAAGACCCTTGGGGTCAATTCTACCCCAAGCCACTTTTCTTTAGTTTAGAAACATGGTATCTCAGTGGAATAAGATTTTGTGACTTTTCCAGATTATCTGTCAAGATTCATATAAAAAAGCTGGGCTTGATTCGGTCGTTCTAAAGAGGTGTAAAAAATTAACTTAATTAGTCCCTTGGGGGTAAAAATGACCCCAATTGAAATGAATGGGAAATGCAAAAAAACATTTTTTCTTTTTATTTGTCAAAAAAAGCAATGCATCCAGAATAAATCTGAAAATTTCAACACAGAAAGGTAGGCCTGGTACTACAGCACAAATGTTACATAGAAAATACATGCTCAATCACACACACACAAAAACAGACACACACACACACACACACACACACACACACACACACACACACACACACACACACAGAGAAGGACAAAGTCACACGCAAACACAAAGAAGGACACACACACACACACACACACACTTACATTCAATCAAATTTCTGTGGCATTTTGTAATATCAGACATTTCAAAATGCATCAAAAACTACAAAAAAAAATTATACTATTTGAATTATTTATTAATTATTTATTTTTTTATGTCCTTTCTAATGTTTATATAAACATAAATTCACAAAATGTATCAATAAATTACTGAGGTTGAGCAGTTGGCCACATACAGTAAAATGAATTGGTCTCTATGGGCCTCTGCTGGTCAAAGTGATTTATTTCCTAAACTGTAACCATAAAACACTTTTTTCTAAGCACCAAATGGCTGAATTCAACACATAACATCTAGATCAATATCTAAAAACAATTTAAATCAAATTTAGATCATAATTTGTCAATTTTTCATAAAAATTTGATATTTTTCAGGCAAGCTAATGGTGTAAAATTGAGTGGTAAACGGGTGTAAAAGCACTTCATATCTCCCAAAACACAGCATTATTGTATAGATGGGAAGTAAATGAAAAAGTTATAAATTATTTGTATCATTAAAATGTATATATATTTTTTGTAATCACTCTTTTAATCTCTGGGGTCATTTTTACCCAAGGGACTATAACGTATACAGGTATATAGGGTCTTATGAGGGTTAAAGCATATTTGTACACTTGTTTCATAGTGATTCAACGTATGTATTTTTAAGAGGGTTGTTTTGTTCAAATTACATTGCTTTTCAAATTATCTTAAAACCTTTCATAAAATAAACAATATCCCCTTCTCAATAACACAACACAATTATATAATTCATAATCAATTATTTCACGGCCCTCTTGGGTAAGCATTGAGGACCACAAGGGGTCCCTGGACCCCAATTTGAGAACCCCTGTGCTAAAGTATAAAAGACTCATATATATGTCACAGATCAGCGTTACAAAAAATTGATGAATTCAGTTCAGCAGGTCAATGAATACTCATTCTGAATGAATACTCATAGAAAATCTGAATTCTTTGACATCTTTATGACATGGACTTCTATTTTATTCAATGACCGTATCACAAATCACTAGCTGGGAAATTATGTTACAGTTTAGTGTTTGGTCATGTTGCAATTAGAAGTGCACTGTGAATTCAGCACTTATGTGCCCATAATAATGCAGTAATAACAAGATATTGAATAAGATAATATCTCTGTAGATTAAACATAGATGTTAATTAAAACGACAATTTCAATGTGTTCAAGCTACTGGGTAGGTTATTGCCTGGAAAAAAGAGACAAATCAAATAAACAATAAATACATACCCATGCAGGGTGTTGTCTACAAGTTGGCCCAGTCATGCTGGGATAGGCCTGTGACCAGCAGCACTCCCTGTGACCCTACATATGATAAGATAAGAATGATAGAGAGATTGCTAGACAAACTAATAAGCCTCAAAATAACCATTAAAGATAAGGTATATAACATGGTCACATGTATAACATGTAGGTCTATAACATCTGATCACTGCCTGTTAAGTGGACGCAGTATTTAAAGCAGTGGATGTTTAGGCACCGAGTCAAACATTATTAGAGTCAGACCATTGTAGTTCATCAGTTTGTAGCAAGCATAATACTTCCTGCCTTTCTGTACTCTTTATACTCTGCATGTCACTTGATTCTGTGCCAGTCTAGGGCCCGGTGTGGCGACCTCAATAGGGCTTTGTAAGTGCTGCCATCCCGGACTCCCGAAACACCCCCACGAGGCTATTCATGAGTTCCCACAATTCCGCACATTTGGCGCCGGTACAATATGTGTCTGTCAGTGGCACCTCATTGGCATGCAGTGGCACACACGCTTGAATATCTCTACCAAGCGTGCCCACTTGCTGTGCTTTCCAAAGACGGTTTGCACTGGGCACTCATTTAAACTCTCTGGCAGGCTAAGATTCATATAACATGAAAAAGTTTAGCAATGTTGCTTATATGCATGTTAAATATAGTACATATTTTTAATTCATATGATCTTATAGAAACAACTAAAACTTTTATTATGTTTACATGTTAATTTTCATACATTAAAATAGTTTCAACATGGAATTCTTATTATATTATATGTTGTTTGCATTATTATTATTACATTACATTTAGTTTTATATATTATCAGTAGCCTGTATGTGTGTTCCTGGGAATCAAACTCATGACATTTGCGTATGTTATGTTATGTTATGTTATGTGTTATTTACTACATATCAATTCACTATAGTTAATAATACAGAACACTTATGTAGGCTACTAACAAAGTATAGTAAATCATATACAATACTTTATCATAATACAATTTAAGATAATCTATTAGACTAACGTATACTAGTATTGATTCATAGCTTGACTTCAGGAGGATGTAATGTTTAGAAACATACGCATACAAGTCCAGTCCCCCTCCCTCTCTGTGAGCATCTGCATCGCTCCCCACACGCGCAGACTGAACTCCACTCTCTGCGTGAAGGAGGAGGGACGTGTCGTGAGCTACGTGCACAGTTCATATTCACCCACCACCAAAAATCTCAATCGACTATCCCATGCGTTGCGTTCACGAGGAGCTCGTACAGCTTACTACTATTTCCAGTTATCAGAGGAACGAATGATTAGATTGCTTTACAGTTTATGAACTAGCAGTCCGCGATGCTTGTGTTTATATGAACGGGTGTTTATATGAACTGTTAAACAGCGCACGGGTTTATGCACATAAGGAAGACGTGATTGATTGATTTATTTGTAGTAGGTTGTGAGTAAAGGGTGCATTTAATCCGGATTTAATCTGAATTTGAGCGCTTTTTCATCAGTGTTGGCTTGTGGTCGAGCAGGAGGGAGGAGTGGCGGATGAACGGCTGGTAAGTCCCCTAACGTTACACCTCTAGCGACTATAAATAATATGCTTATTATACTGTAATGAATATAGAAGGATATATATCTTTTTTATGTTTATTCTTTTTTCAAACGCGGTGATTTAAATGGGTATTCATAAAAACGTAATATTTCAATTCTTGAAACTGCTTGTGCGTCCCGTAACGTTGCAGGCTCCCGTTAGCCTGCTAATAGCAGAATGCTAGCGGCTACTTTTAGCGTGTTTAAGTGATTAACGGGGTTAATACATCTATGATAGTTAATGTAATCAAAGGTATGCATATTTGCAGCTGTTTCTAGCATCAGATGGTCTTCTTTGCCATGTGTAGACTGAACTGGTAGAGAGAGACACCGCCTACTATTGGAGAGATACAGTACAAATTCAATCGGAATAACGTAACAGTTATCCATCAATGACTGATCTAATGCAACTCAAAATTAAAATAGCCTAAAAGTTAATATGAGAATTATGACATTTGATACAGGTATCTGTGTTGGAGGTTAAAGATTCATGTGTTTGCTAATGTTCGTGCGTTCATGTGTTGTGTCAAACTTTTCGACGTCATAATTTTGACGGGAAACGCGCGATGAGAATGTTCGAGGCTTTAGCTCTTTCTTTGTTTACCACGTGCCGCTGTTGCCCAATGTAAACACAATAGTAATCTTCGTATTGAACTGCACTGCAGCACATTGTTTTTAGTTGTGCTGCATTGATGCATGATTTGCATTACATGTTAAACTTTAATGACTGTATAATCATACACTGTAAATGTAAAAACCTTAAAATACTATTTCTACCCCTAAAATACTATTGGTGTAACTTAAATGAAGAGTTCACCCCAAAATTAAAATTCTCTCATCATTTACGCATCCTCATGCCGTCCCAGGTGTACTTTCTACCCCTGCTGAGAATCCAGCTGGGACCAGCATACACTGGTGAGCTGGTTTTGGCTGGTCTCCCGGCTGGGTTTTGGTTGGTTTTGCTGGTGTGGCGGGCTGGTCTAGTTGTGTTTTGGTCACTTTTTAAGCTGGTCTAGCTGGACTTAGCTGGTCAGACTGGAAGACCAGCTGACCCACCAGCATGACCAGCTTTGCCGGACTAGGAGGACCATCTTGAGCCAGCTGGTGCCACCTTAAACCAGCTACCAGCTTATGCTGGTCTTAGCTGGATTTTTCAGTAGGGTCAGCTTTGTCTGGCTCTTGTTTTTTATGCAATTGATGGTCTCCAACTTACATCATAACTTTTTAAACTATAACTACCCATTAGCTGGGTTTACGGTTATCCACACATTTACGGCTTTGATGGGAGTATTTTCATTTTTAGGTCAGCTATTCCTTTATGTAGTCAAATTAAAATAGATTTATTGACTTATATAATTTTGTTTGCTTCAGATGACAAAGGTTTACATTGGATCCAGTAGTGATCCAGTACAGCATATATTTTATATCAACAACACATACTGTACATGGGACGTTTAAATTGATCCATTGTTTCAACCCAATTAGAACAGACCTACAAAACGTTTTGGGTCATGACCCATCAGCTACCACATTACCCGGCAAAACATTTTATGGTGTAGGTCTAAACGTTGCCGTTGTTTGTACCATAGACATACTAAGCACATCATTTGTTTATTATTTGTCCTCACAAGAAATGAATTAATTTACTTTAATGGATTCTGAGAGGCAGGTCAGGTCTCTTCCTTGTGTAGTACACCGAGCTTGTGCATGCGATTTTTTAGTCTAGTTGGCTGATCAGCATCTAATACCCAGCAAGCAAAAATTGAGACTAACTATTGACCCAATATATTCCGGCAATGAGTAACAAACTTCTACCCTAAATATCCTTAATTTGGTTACATGCCATTTTGTCAAAATAACCCGAAGAGGTGTTCAATGTGTTTGCTTTTATTTCTTTTACGTGTTCTAAACATAAACGTATATCATCTATTCTCAGACGTCTATTATTTTCACTGACCAAAACCTTGTTTTAGCCAAAATTTGCTTGCTGGGATAGTAAAAATGTCATTCAGGTACTTGTTTTTGTGCACAATGTCCAGAGATGTCAGTCTGCCTTTTGCTAACCTGGCAGTCAGTCAATAAAAGGAACAGTCCCCTATGGTGAAAGGGTCAACGGTGTGACCTTATGTGGAGCTGTACTCGAAAACTATGAACATTTACTCATAGCTCGCTCTTAACAACAGTTTATTAATAAATAATTGACCCAGCTCTAATCTGCATTCACACTGCATTTTTAAATATGTATGAGGTTGTTATCTTGTAAATCTAAAGTGGTCATTTGTGGAGTTTATGCTTTTTAATCAATTAAAAAAATGCTTGTATGTACGCTTATGACTTACATAAATGCACACTTGGCTAATGTAAATTTGAGGCAACTTAACATGCAAATGAGCTGTTGAACCTCAGTCATATGCAATGCGCAAAAGTTCTACATTATAGCCTGATATGACTCATGAGTCATTTGTGGTAAGTTTAGTTACTTGCAATTCTTTTATTTAGGTAGAAAATATGTTGTAGAGACGAACATCCTGAATAGTGATGTTTTTCTAAGGTGACTATTTTTCAGCAGCTAGATTTGCATGTTTGTTCCCCTTTTCTTTGAGGTGAAAAAAGTAAGATTATGTAAGTTTTAAATAACACAGACGTGAATTAGTCATCATGTTTTGCAGGCTCCTGAATTCTGAATCCCGTCTAACATCCACAGAGATGATATATCTGCCAGTGTAAGTGTTAGAGCACAAACTTACTTCTCACAAACACAAAATATTTTCATGATTTTCATGTAAAATGGGCAGTTATTAGCGATTCTTCACATTTTTAAATAGTAAAACTCTTATGTATGTTTGATCGCTAAGCTTAGGCAAAGCTAAAATACTCAAAAGTAATGTTTGAATAATATTGATTTTTCCTAGTAGTCAATGCAGACACTAATAACTAGAAATTGAGGTGGCTGTGATTTATGCCAACATTTACTTAATATTTGTACAGCATTTATAAAATTTAAAATTGATTGAAAAATTATAAAATGTAATTGTGCAATATATGTGACACTGTCTGTGAAATCTCATAATCAAAAATCTCTAAAAGGTAAAAATCTCATAATCAATTATAGAATCAACGTTTGATTTTAGTCATTGATTTCACATTGGATTTTAATCTTTGACATGACCTTACTCAGTCAATATTAAATATATCAAGTTAATATTGTCACAGAATGTTCTGTACTGAGAAAACTGTAAACCACAAGAAACAAATCTGGGTTTTCAAATGCAGTGTCACATATATTGACTAAGCTAACACAAGGCAGAAGAAACATTTTTGGGAATCAACCAAGTGTGAACTGTTATTGTTCATTGCCAGTAATCTTGTAGGATATGTGTGTGTTATCATAGTTTAGGAACATTAGGAAATAATTGGTAGGCTTTGTCTTACACTAACAGCTTATGATCATTTTAACAAACTGATGCTCTTGTATTTTTGTTGTCTGGTACTCATTAAAATATGAGACAATTACCTTTTAACATTCCTAATCTTGTAGACATAGAAAATGATCTTTCTTATCTCTAGTGTTACTGTGTGTGCATGTGTATGTATACAGGAGGAACAGAAAGGGAAGATGAAAAGTAAACCCAGTTGTTTATGAGTGATGAAGTCTGAGTAGGGTTTGTGAGGGGAAAGCCATTGAGGAGTGCAGGCTGATAGGGTAAACGGGGGGCAACAGCTGCTGTTGTCACTTCTGAAGCTTGTTTGTGACATCTTATGTTACTGTTTAAGCTCACAAGACTGGATATAAATCTAAGATTCCCACCATCATACTGCAATGACAGATCTGTTCTCAGACCAGTATTGGGAGCCAGCATATACTCAGCATGAGAGGAGCAATAGCTGAGTCAATATCAGAGCGTGCTGAACATCGTGAAAGAGGACATCAGCAAAAATCTGATCAGCATCAGTCCATTTGGCAGTATGCTTTATCATTCATCAGTTAAAAAAAGCACTCTGAAAGTGATACCAGCGTATCGTTCGATATCGTATGAAACTTATTGCACATTGACATGCATGCGGCAATTCTTATTTTGTGCACTTAGAGGACTTTGGTGAAAAATCATTGTGGCGTTGTGGAATTCTTTTTGAGTGGCCTAAAGATAGATTTACATTATAAGCGACTTTTTTACTGTGTGTCGCCCGTCTCTTTCAAAGAGGCCGTAGGAGGCGTGTCTTAATTTGGTTGTCATAAACAAACGGGTGATTCTCGCAAAATTATACTTATCATGAGGTGTCATGATGAAACATTTTGATAAAAAAAGTAAATGCAAAGTAAGAGTATCAAAATTAGAAGCATATATTTACAAACATCTCTTCACGTACTATTTTGCATTTGGTTTCAAATGACATCATACAATCCAATTTTATTGTTTTTTTCTACATTTAAGGGGAAATTTTCATTACAGCAACGTGTCCATGACGGGATTTGGGTTCTTTGACATGGAAATATTAATAATTAAAAATCTAAAAAAATTAAAAGCTTCAGTGCATGTTATACTATAAACATTTACAGTAAATAAACATGTAGTATTTGGTGATCAATGGTAAATGTAGAGACAATAATAAGGAATATAAATGTGTCCAAGAAAAATTTTCTCATCCTCCGCAACAATTTTCAATCATTGTTTAAGCCCTCATTGAACTAACATTTAAAAAAAAAAAATGTTGGGACATAATTGACTGTGACACTCAAGTTGGCTACCAGGTAAGCAGTTTTCTCTCCGGATAAAAGTTGAAATTTTGTTTGTCATAGTACCAAGACAACTTTTTAGTTCTCATTACCGAAACATGAGTATGTAAATGCATATATTTAATGTAATATGTTGCGGTAATGATTTTTGATAATGATCATCTAAAAAATGTAAATATTTCTATAGGAAATATTTTTAAATCCTCTAAAAATAATGGTTATAGTAAGTTCAGATCTTAATCTTATGTGTGCAAAAAAATTGGCGTCAAGGGCTTTTTAAAAAATCTGATGGTGGACACCTTTTAAGTCTGGATTTCATAAGAATCACCCACATGAGTACCGTCCACTCCAGTAACTAATGTTTAACTCCAGTTAAACTTTGTCGCGTAACTAGACATGCACGGTCAATGTCGCTTTGGTCGCCGGAATTCGCCAAGCTTATATTGAAACCAATGAGACTGTGTCTCTCTGCTACTGCTAGTTACAGCTAGTCTGAATGCATTTTATGGGTGGGATTAAGCAGATTATAAGTGAAAATATTTGACCAACATATAATATGTGCCGAGAGCAATCAATCAATATCATTATCTAATCTTTGCTAGACGTGGCATTTAGCAGCTTTTGCGTCTGAGCTCTTCATATTCAGACAATAACCATTTGATGCTATCTTAAATCCCTTAGATGAACAGCTTTGTAAGAAGCGCTGCAATTTTAGTGAATTTCTTCAACTGCTACAGTGACAGATAGGATAATCATGTATAATGAAAAACTATATGTAAGCCGTGATAGCAGACTTGTGATCATGTATTTACTATCCAGTCTGAAACTGACACTGTCAAGACTAGCATCACTCTCCTTACAAAGCTCGAGGCCCTATAGTTTTGTTGTAATATTAAGTTTCAAACATGCAACTGGGATAACCCGGGCTCTAGGCTCAGTGGAAATTTCCATTTCAGGCTGAGACAGCAGTCTTTGTTCTGGTGCAGGGGCTCACCACAAGTTGCTGGAAATTGGCTGGGGACGTTGTTGCGAAAGAGTGCAAACAGACAGCTTTCTCTAAACATGAATAAGAGAAGACAAAACCAGTGTGACCTGTGATGTTCAAATAAACTGTCAAATCATGGTCCTGTTTTAAAGGACTCAGCAGTTCACACTTTTACCTCGATTTCTGCATCAAAAGATCACTGGACTTATGCCCCTATTTACTGACAGCTGTCCAGATGAGAGAAGTAAATTGCTTATAACGGATGTCACATTGTTTCATGGTAATACCTTTGTATGCATCACAACACCACTTTTCTGATCATGTTTGAGGTGTAAATAGTTATTAAAGGGGAACGATCAACTGATAATGTTTAGGTGCGAGTGCAGACATTTGCTGCTCAGTAGGTGCGTGTTGCCAGAATAAATACATTCAGTTCTTGGCCGTAATGGTGGGTGGGATAACAAGGGATAACTTTCAAATAAGTTCATAAAAATTAGCCACCTGGTAAAACAGTTAGAAATTACCATCCGATTGTGTTGGATTTAGGAAATGGATATTTCCATTTACAAGTGCCTATTAGTGGATGCAAGAAATATATGTGCACTAAACGTGCCACTGTGTCAGTGTTGCCAGACAACGTTTGATAGGCCATATAGAGGTTGTGTGCTGATGTTCTGCTTCAGTGACTTTCACAACACGATTGGCTATGCAAACACTTTAGCAATCAGGCTTGAACACAAAGTATGCAATTATAGCTCTATTTGCTGCAATAAATAGTTCCTTTTGCATCTGTGTTGAGTGTAAAAGTGAGGTATGACTCATGTAGAAATTCAAACGTGATGGTAAATGTCAGCATGTTGTTATAGACAAATAGAACAGAAGAAAAAGTTGAACAAGAAATAGAAAAAGAAAGTGAGAGATTCTGGAATAAAAAGTGAGAGATCCTGGAATAAACCAGGTTCTGCTTTATAACATCAGAAAAGTTTTTGAATTTACCCGTAACAGACTTTGAAATTTTTCTTGGGTCAGTCAACATCCAGGATGTCTTGTTTATATTAAAGCCTTTTCATAACATAATGTGCATTACAGTCACTACAAGATCCAATAGTTCGCTTGCATGTAAATTGTTTACTGACATGATCAGTTTCTTACTTCAGGTCAACACTGTCATGGCAGAGCAACAGTTAAAAAACCTCAAGTTAGTTAAAGTTTGTTAAACCTGTAAGGAATAATTGACGAGGGGCAGTTAAATTTAATATTCTCAACAAATCAGAATAAAGCATTCAACAGGCCCGTAGTATAAACCTTGATAATCATTACCAATCCAAATAATTCATTGTCAGGTTAACTTGTGAAACTTAGTTTTATGACACAGAAGTTTTAAAGTTATCTCGATCTCCCCATTCAATACTGATGTTTTCACTGCTTCAATAGTGCAGAAATGCTTGTTTATGCAATGCTTGTTTATGTTATTGCGCCAGCGCAAACCGTTATTTTGGCGTTAAATAACGACTGCTGGGATTTACTAAAGATGCGCAGTGGATAATTAGCGCCAAAAAGGTGTGGTTTAGTTATTTTTGCGACTGACCTTATTGCATACAGTATGCATTTCTAGGAGTTTCCCTTTCAGACGCAAAATTTATAGGAGGAGATTATTTAAATGATTCATGCAATGCGATTTACTAATGTTTGCGTGTATAATATAACTGGTATTTGCACCATTATTTAACGCCAATAAAGCATGTCTTAAATTATGAAACAGCTGCTATTGTAGCTGATAATAGGAGGCTTGGCAGAGCCAGTACAAGGCAGAGGATTTTTTCCAAACATAAGAGTTTATTTGCAATGCCAGAGGAACATATTATTAAAGAATATTGTTTGCCAAGCCATGTTGTTTTTTGCTGGATGAAATAAAAGAGACGACTAGAAATCACACAATAGCAGGTGTTTTAAACCTTCTTGTAAACCTTCATCTTTTGGTCCTCCAGTTCTTTTCAGTGTACTATGGCTTTGTTTGCATATTTGCGACCTTGAACTTATTCGCACTGCTCTTAGTAGATTGCTTTGTCATTATGGAAATCAGCTGTTGCGCTTGTGTTATTTAATTTGCACCTTTTAAGTAAATAACTCGCAGATATTACCACTCCCATATGCACTTTTTTGGAATTTCACTGTTTAGTAAATCTTAGTCTATTGAAAGTATATTGGGCTATATTACTTACCTTGCACTGTCCCGTTTTTAACCATGACACAAAAACAAGTTTTGTGTTTTGCAAAGGGAAAAGGTCTGGCACCCTGTGGTACTGACTGAAGATCAAAAGAAAAAGCTGTTTATTTCATTTGCCACCTTTTTGGCTGGTAGCATTGGCCTGATGGACATCTCAAAACACCTTTGTAGTTGGAGCTTTATCCATAGTGAGCCAGGACACATTTGCTCTGGCAGATCTCTTGTCTAACAGATCCCTACTTTGAGGATCTACGGAAAGTGGCCAGGAAAACTGTCAGGCCTCTATACATGCTGTTTCTTGAGTCTTGTCATTTTATTTACAGTGTCTTCACTGTGACTTTTAAAAGCTTTGATTATTGTTCTTCTCCTCCCAATAATAGCTTTCAAAGTTTTAGACTCTTTGACCTGTTCAGTTTAGGAAATACCCAGAAAAGTTACATAAATGTCCTACTCTGTCCATCATGCATGAGACAGGAAGGGATGATGTCTGCTTCTCAATTAACACACTTGGGGAAACCCCCTAACAGTGCTAGATGTTTTAAATTATGTCATAAACAAACAAGGAAATTATGTCATAAACTTGATATTAAATTGTAAACAGTAATCTTGAGTTGCTGACATTTGCCATCATGCTGTAAATTGGTGTTTTCTTGGCACAGCTGGGTCTGTTATCAATCTGTTATCTGTTACCTAATTACCCGTGATTATGAAGTCAATAATGCTATTGATTCATTTCTCTAATGCCATGGAGGAGCCAGTTGTGTCTGAATGCATCTCCTGTGCTGGACTGGGTTTATACCAAAGAACAACAGCTCAGAGCAATAAAACTTAAGTCTTAAGAAATCTGTTTTATTACAAGTCAAACATGCAGTATTTAATCAAAAATTTAATTGCTTATACTGAGAACCTTAAGTTTTTTACTTTATTAAGGTAACCGTTATTCGACACAGTTTTCTGGTCATTTCTGGATACTGTGATAAGATACAATTCAAATGGAGATACATTTGACATGTTGTACACATACAGTACTGTGCAAAAGTCTTAGGCCACCACGCCACAATTAGATCATATATAATTGTTTCTCAGTCTCTTTAATAAAATTACATCCAGAAAATACAAAAAATGTGTATATTGTATAAAAAATGTGTCAACTAATGTGTCAAGTTTTTAGGGTAAACTCCCCTTCCACTTGAGCAATAGCAGGGAACTGCAGGATCTCTTAAACCTTAGTGAAATTAAACCTAATTTCTAATTTTAAAGAAATTAAGTATTTTTACTTAATTTTGCTCAAAAACGCCAAAGATGTGTTTAGTGCCAACTTAGAGAGGCCACACTAAACACAGACAATGCTTAAAGAAGACATTTAGTGCTGATTTTTTTTTTGTACATATTTCCTGTATTTTCTGTTTGTATTTTAATAAAATAGATGAAAAAATAAATATGGATGGACATTAAAACTTCTAAAACAACAAGTCTGGTGGTGGTGGCCTAAGACACTTGCACAGTACTGTACATGTAAAATTAAGTGTGGCAATGATCGGTATGGCTAGACAAAATTTGCATTCTCTTGGGGTTGTGAAAGTTTTCATACCAAGAATGAAACCAAAAGTAAAACAAAATGAAACAAAAATTAACTTTGGTTATTTACATACTTTAATGTAAAATACAAGGCTTGTACAGTCATGTCATAATATAAAAAAACATAGTGCTTGAACATAGGGTTGCCGCGGTGACAGAATTTTCTCACCGGTTAATCAGCGCGTCACAAACCCGGTGATCCCGGTTTCACTGAGTGGGAGGGGCTTATAAATGCGCATGCAGACGTGCACATTTTACTTTCTCTTTTGAATTACGCAACTGTTTAAATGCAGTGCTTGCGTACGCTGCGTTAAATCGCGTATGAATTTGCGTGCAATGCGAGTGCAACAGCTGGTTTAATTAGTGCTTGAGTCAGTGGCCCTCATTTATCAAAAGTGCGTACACCAAATTTCCAGCGTACACCTTGCGTACACCCAAAACCACGGTGACTTTGAGATTTATCAATATGGACGTTGGCGTACGGCACACTCAAATCCTACGCCTGCTCAGGAGGTGGTGTACGCACGTTTTGAGTTAGGAAATGCACAGAAAAAAATTCCTAACACAACAAAACGCACTGACAAACTAAAATAGTATATGATATATTCAGTGTTGGGGTTAGTTACTCAAAAAAGTAATATATTACTTATTACATATTACTCTCAAAAATAGTAATGCCTTACTTTACTTTATTACTCCCTGGAGCAAGTAACTAGTTATATTACTAGTTATATTACTAGTTACATTTTTTTTCTGGACAAGAATATTTATTTGGGCAAGCCACGGCCAAGAAAACATCCAAACACAAAACTCCCAAATCAATAAAAAGTTACAATTTTATTAGATTAAATTTGATAACAATTTACTCATTCAAAATACAGGGATGACAACAGGTTGCAATTATTTTTAGATGGACACCTTTAAATGGACAGCTGATGAAATAATGACGTTCACAATAAATTATTTCCTGATTAAGACTTCCAAGAGTTCTGTATTCTTAGCAGGGGGATACCATGATGTTAGTGCACATTATTTACCCACCCACTATACACAGCAATGCACAGCAAATTCATCCAACACCCAAACATATAAATATATCAATTTAACACCGCAAAGTAATAAATACACAATCAATTCAATAAATATCATTAATATCACTCAAGCTAAAGACACAGCCTTCGTCAATTACGGTAAAATTGATATACAAAATTGATGGGATAAGCAACCTGCACGCAACCCCTGTTTACATACAAACAAACAATGAAATGAGCACCGGGAGACCATGGCATAACCTCACATTCATCAAGGTCTCCACGGCGAGAAAACACACCGTAAATACACCACATTTTAATACAACATAAAAATTACTGCTGGCTTCCTTACCCGCTACCGGACGTGGGGCACAGCGTTCGGAGAAACATTAAAGAGTGTGCACTTCACCGTCAAGTTATTTTCCTTCCGTTGAACATAATAAAATAATGACTGAATCTCCTCCCGTCGAAACTAGCGAACCTTCCTCTGAAAAAAAGCTTGCCGTTGTTGACGCTTCCATTTTCCCGATCTGTCTTTGAGTGTGCCGCTGGCTGCCGGGTGTCGACCAATCGGTGATGGTAAATGATACCTCGTGCCAAACTTAGACCAATCACTGTTCCATTCACGCCCTCCTCCACTTCCCTTTTGTTCTCTGTGTTGTCGTGTGCCTTTGTGTGATGAAGGTGCTACTGGCGAATGTAACGCAAGTAACTAGCTCGGGAAAACTGTAATAATATTACCATTTTCAGACGGGTAATGCGTTACACTACTAGTTACTGAAAAAAGTAATATTATTACAGTAACGCGTTACTTTGTAACGCGTTACACCCAACACTGGATATATTATGACCCACTGTAAAAAAAACAACAACAATAGTATTTATAAACTTAAGTTTTTTTTTTGCAACATGAACTTCAATGTTTAATTTGTGTGATTTTACCAAAGCATTTGATTTGTATGCATATGTATTCCTTAAGTTGCGAGCCGTTTCAGGGCAGAGCACGTGAGCGGATCGGAGCGTTGAGCGGTGCGGTAATACCATCATAGCGCCTTTTTCCGAAAATTCCGCTCGCTGAACCCAGAACGCCCTTTGATAATTTGCTAGTTCGAGAATCTGTAAAAACGTCTAGCAATAAGTTATGGAATTCAAGCCTTATACATAAATGTAAAGTAGAAATCAAAGTTAAGATTGGACAGGAAGAAAACATTAAAAGGGAGTGCGGAGAGACTGTAAAAGCAAATATTCATTCTGGAATCTGAAGCGGCACATTGCAAGAAAGCACAAGGATGTGCTACGAAAACATGGTAATAATGCATCAGAAGGTAAGCTAGTTACATACCATTCGATGATAAATAAATACAGATGAGGTAAGGTAAAATGCTTGTGTTGAATGGAGCCATAAATCCGATCATGATGACATGCGGACAAAATCATGGCCACGAATTATCTTTTATGCAACATTATGGACACTTCTTTTTCTTATCTAGTCTAAAGTATGGCCATAAATTTAGAATTTGTTCCCAATATTCAACAGTTTGTTCCTTGGAATTAATTATTATAATATTTCGTAATTACTATTACAATTATTATTACTTCAAATTATGAATTAGCTTAGTAAAACATGTGGATGTCGTGGAAACAAATTGTTAATTTGAATTATATCCGGAGCTCTGTATCAAACTGGATCTAAGATACAGCTAACAAACAACTGTATGTAAATACAGAACAACACACTACAAAAGTTACTACATCATTTTAAAATATTATTTAAAAAAAATTAACTGAACCATTAAGCAGACATAGAATTTAGATGTAGGCAACAGTAAATAATAATAATAATAATAAATAATTATACTTCTAAATATCAATTAATAATAAAAATAATAAGAATATTACAAATTGTCATCCAATTATTAATGTGTCTTTAATCCCACTCTTTAAACTCCCAAATAAAACAATTTTGTTTCTTTTCACTTCCCCGGATTCTCTTCTTTGCCGTCTTTCGTGTGTCAATGGCGTAAAATGAGGGCGTGGGGGAGGCGGAGAATTGAATTTATATGGGCTTGTTATTCTAATGAGGATCGTTTTCAGCCGCGGCATTTATGAAGGGCAGATATTGCGTACACCTGAATATTAACGGTACGCACAGTTTCATAAATCAGGCGGTGAGAGGAGTGTAAGCATAATCTTACGCCAACATATACGCCCGTTTCTACGCAAGAATGATAAATGAGGGCCAATGTGCCCAGGTAATTCTCACAGAACCTGTCAGTCCCAAGCAGAGCAAACCGGCTACTTCTCCATAAAGCGCTGCTTGAATGATGGCTTTATTATTTTTCTTGATGAAAAACACAAGAACAAAACGATCTCGGTTATATTAAACATCATTTATGTATATTATAACAAAAACGAGTGAGCACGCGGGCGCGGCTTCTGCCTTCGTCTGGTCAGTCAGCTCGCCTCGCACACTCTGACAGGAATAAATGAAATCTGACACCTGCTGCTCTCTGTGACGTGACGCGCGTTCAGCTCCGCTAAATTCAGTCAGCAGACACATTCAGTTGTGTTTGCTCTCTCTTACGAAACTAAATGATTTAATTACACGAAAATATCAAAACGACGGTTAAAGACGGTGTCGCGGTGGGCAAGTGATCTAACCGGTGAGAGGCTGAAGCACCGGTTATCACCGTTTCACCGACCATCGCGGCAAGCCTACTTGAACAGCAGTCAGTGTAATGATTTATTTGTTTTTTATGATAACATATACTGCCAATTCATATCACATTAGTCTTCAAATAAGACTTGAATAAAAAATGTACAATATTTAGAATGCATATTAGATTATATTAGAAACCATGATGAAATTGATTAACCCTGGACTCAAACCATCAACCTTTTGACAATAGGCACCACATTGGGGACCACTGCAGTACACCATACAATCCTACCCATAAATCATGACATCAATACTTGGGTTTACATTTGAATAATACTAGTAGCATCTTATGCTAGTTAATCTTTCAATATGCAGGTGCTTCCAGATTACTTTCCATACTTGTGAACGTTTACCAAGCCATGCTAACAAATGTCTTTGTGTGTTTTGAGTGCGTACTAAGTTTATATTTGAGTCAGAGGACGTCAAAATGCCAATAAATTTGTTTAGAAGGAATGTGTGAAGTGAAATGGGTATGGATAACCATACACCGCCCATGTTTTCATGGCTAAAGGAGTGGTTTTAACAGCCCAGGGGCAAAAAAGATGGCATGGACACTTAGTCTTCCAACATTGCCAAGAAAACATTAAGTGCTGTTTACCGGTACATATCAGTTCATCAGGAGTGTTGTTATTGAGATAACAGCATGTGTGAAAGCAGTTGGTTATTGATCTTCTGTTTGGATGTTTACAGTCATCGGTTCAAAGCTTTGCATGGGGATAGATTAGGTGTGTTGGGTAGAAATAGAAAGTGAAAGAAAATATATTTTAGTGGAACTGGTCAGTAGGTATCTGGGTGTAAATAGGTGTGTTTTACAATGTGTCACACATTCATACTGGGCCAGGACAGAAAGGAAAGTGCTTCAAGGAAAATGAAAATGAAGCTTCAAAGAATGAGAGGGAGAGCGAAGTATATTGGGTAACACCCAGATGTATGTGTTACATCACACACGGTTACTTTCTGACTCTTCCTCAATCTCACATGAGCTATTAGTCTTATCTACTGAAGGCATGTCCAGACAAGATCCTGTCGGGCAGTAAAGCCCTAAATAACACCCAAAGCACTTCCCACCAGTCCTGTATAAACTATGCCATTCAAAATATTTGTATACACTGTTATCTTGAAATCTCAGAGAATAACAGAAATGATTCTGCTCACCTCTTAGGCTTGTGATGTGAGGGCAAAGTTATAATGGACTATTTCACATTCAGAGATAAAGGATCGGATGATGGGGAAGTTACTGATGAGGAGGAGTCCAATGACTAGTCATGCTATTGTTATGTGCATACTGGGGCAAGGTGCTTGCTATTTTAAATATAAGCTAGAGTATAAGGTAAACTAGTCGTGCTATAAATAAACATGCACGGGGTAATCAAAAGTTCGATGACTATGCCTGTGATGATTCTGACAATGAATAGCTATGGTTCAGATAATATAATAACATAATAATATTACACTAATTAGATTTTTATGAGTAGATTTTTGTAGACTTTTAACTATTTTAAACTGTTAAGAGAGTATCTAACTTATAATAAGGCTCTTATACAAACAGAAACTTGGTTAAATAAGTGAAATACATTCACTGTCATAATACACAGATTTGCACTTAAAGGAACATGTCCAGATTTTGGGAATTTAGCTTATTCACCGTATCCCCCAGAGTTAGATAAGTCCATACATACCTTTCTCATCTCCGTGTGTGCTGTAACTCGGTCTGACGCAGCCCCCGCTAGCTTAGCTTAGCACAAAGACTGCAAGTGAATGGCTCCAGCTAACAAACTGCTCCCAATAATTGACAAAATAACGCAAACAATTTCCTATTTATGTGTTGTGATTTGTATAGTCACAACGTGTACAAAAAACAAGGTCATATGAGACAAAGCCATCTTTTAACAGTATACATACTGGAAACTATATTCTCAGCAGGCGAAGCACTGTTACTTGGGCGGAGTGATTTGCTCGCAGCACCCGTGAAGCCCCCTGGTGAGGAGTAGAGAGTTCGATCAGAGTTGTGCAAATCACTCCGCCCAAGTAGCAGTGCTGTGCTTTCTGAGAATATAGTTCCCAGTATGTATACTGTTAAAAGATCGCTGTCTCATATGACCTTGTTATTTGTACACGGTGTGACTATACAAACCACAACACATAAATAGGAAAATGTTCGCGTTATTTTGTCACTTATTGGGAGCAGTTTGCTAGCTGGAGCCATTCACTTCCAGTCTTTGTGCTAAGCTAAGCTAGCGGGGGCTGCGTTACAGCACGCACGGAGATGAGAAAGGTATGCATGGACCCATCCAACTATGGGGGACACCGCGAACAAGCCAAATTCCCAAAATGTAGGCGTGTTCCTTTAACGTTCAAATGTTTGCAATTGTGTCAAAGTGACCATTTTCTGTTGTTTACAACATGTACAGTGACTAAAATAAATCACAGGCACAAGTGACTTTTCATTCCATTGACTTACATTCATATGAATGAGAATGTGGCAGATGCAAGCTCATGCAAAGTTCAAGTTTGGTGAACTCTGACCTGTTAATTCGTATCATAAAGACGTGTGACCTATAGATGATCTAAATGTCACGGCATGTTTTTTTTGGTGGAGGACAAACTTAAAATATCAGCATTGCACAATCCTATTTCGTACAGTAAAAACGTCATACAGCAAAATTCCATGATGTGGAAATACAAAGCAAAACTTGATGTCATATCCAGTTTCTGCCCACGTACGAAAGTGTCCGTGTAGAAAATTTGCATGCTGAAAGTCTAGCATGACCATAGCTTGACCATAATGTTTGTAGTTGAACTGTGGTATTACAAGGTGCAAGCGTTTATCAAAAAATAGATTACTTCTAAAACTTCTAAAACTGCTTTTTGCATCATGGCAGGAACGTTCTACTGACTTATGTTGTTAATAAATTAAATTCTTTATATTAGTATATAACAAAATGTGCTCCTGTTTAGAATAATATCTGCATCACTTCTTTTCATGGGTTAAAAAATTAACATTTGCACTAGAATACATTTTAGGGCTGTAAACTGATGGGGTATAAGGTTTTTCTTATCGTTTTTGCAAGGAAAGTTAGACTATATAAATGATGTTAGTCATTTCAGTAATGTTTTAGTTTGAGTATTTCTTCACTCTAAAATAAATTTTACACATAACTAAACGCTCAGAGGGGACCAAATGAAAGCTGCACGGAATGCTAGTACATTAGTTAACACTAATTTCCCACAGATAGACAGTGTGGGTATTACTTAATAGCTCCTGCAGGACCAATGTTCTCAAACTCTCTCTTCTGGAATATTATGTGCACTGCATAATGCATTAATGAGTTTAATCATTGGTCTGTTGGGTACACGAGCAGTTGTTGTGGAAACGCTCCAGAAATGATGCCCAGTTGTGTATAAGATTGTAATCATACTGAGGAGAGCATTCGCCAGGATGTGCCTTGGCAAAATGGATCAAACCTCTTGAGGTTGAGCTGGCAGAGGAATGATAGATTACTATGATAGATTACTGCACTAATGGGCACTTGGTCTTCACTGGCGTTTCGTTTTGTGATCGATGAATCACTCTTTGTTTTTTCTCTCTCTCATTCTCATGTTCGTCCCCACCCACCCCTTTCCTCTTGTCTCGCTGTCCGTCTCTCCAGGTTATCCATGACCTCAGATTTACAGCATTACAGTTTCAGGATGCCGAATATAGGGTTCCAGAACCTTCCTTTGAACATCTACATTGTTGTCTTTGGGACGGCCATTTTCGTCTTCATCCTCAGCCTTCTCTTCTGCTGCTATCTGATTCGGTAAGACCACCTCGCTCTTATATCTGTGCGGCTGGAGAATGTGTTTAAAAGACTTGGAAATGCCATACATTTGCTTTTTATCCTCTTTATCATGGTATTGAAATTTGCTGAAGATTTTGAACAGTATTTCCCATCATGATTGGTTGAAACAACATTGATTGGTTTGCAAGAAACCAATATGATAGTTTAGCTTGGATTTGCTGTTTGCCTATAACTCACCTGGTAGAGATTCGAATCCTAGGTCCCATTTGGTTAATTTAACCAGTACAAAATGGAGGGGAGTTTTAAAGACTCCTGTGAGAGGATTGAGGAAAGCTGACAGATGATGGAGGAGAGGGAAAGTTCTCTTTCATCTTCGTACCGTGTCCATAGCACACGAGGGAGCTTTAATAATTTTCACTTTGAAGACTAAACCAACTTTGAATTTCAGGGCCGTATCTTAATTATTAGTGGTTGCTCAATAGACCCCTTCACGGTTCATGTCACAGGCGGTTCCCACTGCGCATGTCAGGGTCAGAAAAGTCATTACAGCAGATTGAGTTGCGTATTATTCGGTATCGTCAAAAATGCCTACTTACGTCGTGGGCTGTGAAAATCGCACCAGGTCTTCCGTTAAGTTTTCGCGATTCATTCAGAATTTCAAAAACAAAAAAATACAACATCTGCGTCTGCAAGCAATTAACGTGCAGACTGGGACAATGCAAATATCAAAGAGGCTTGTGTTTGTAGTGCCCACTTCATTTGAGGTAAGTCATCATTCTTCAGCCCTGTTAGATTAAATTATTAAGCCTAAATGGTATGAACAGTTTGACCCCATGCTGCGCGCGCACCCGATCGTCATTCAATGTTTACAAACCTTGAAGGGGTCTATAAGGAAATGGAGATAAATGAGCAACTTCTTTGAATTCCACATTTAATATTGCATTTATATATAATACATGGAAAGTTGCTACAGAAAACATTTTACTTACTACTGCAGATTTAAGTAATTGTTTTATTCATTGACAATTTTTAGAAGCTAGCCAACGTATTAACACATTTGTAAGTTTGTTTGGTTGTTATTTTTTCTAATTGCAATGCAAGATTGTATCTGAGCAATGTGTTATTGCCTTGTAAATAAAGTACTACTAAA
This sequence comes from Misgurnus anguillicaudatus, assembly GCF_027580225.2. Classification (NCBI taxonomy): domain Eukaryota; kingdom Metazoa; phylum Chordata; class Actinopteri; order Cypriniformes; family Cobitidae; genus Misgurnus; species Misgurnus anguillicaudatus. The sequence goes on along the minus strand of NC_073339.2, from coordinate 14,403,496 downwards.
TCTAAAACATTCTGGAAAACAAGGCAATTGTATGGCATTTCAAAAAAAGACCATGAATATTTCTGCCTGAGTGGTTTTGTTACATTAGTTTGTGTGTGTGTTCAATACATTAACAAAGCTTCTCTTGAAGAGTGAGAAGATCAAACAGCACAGTTTGGAGAAGCTAGGAGAACCACTGACTTGATAATATATACACACATATATATATATAAACCACTATTACAAGCTCCCGCTGCTTAAAAATCTCAAGTAGTTTCCATTTAGATGAACGTAAAGCATTGAAGTTTCACAATTACATGACTCAAAGCAGCTTGCTGTACTTACACAATGACAAACTAGTTATTTGCATCTTCGAGGAAGCGGTTTTGTCATCAACTTCCTTTATAAATTGCATGAACGCTACAGCAGCTGCTTCTGTTACAAACAGGACATTGATTAGCCTTTCTAGTGTCAAAAACCCCAGTAATGATAAACAACCAATCTGACCACATGCCTTGAGGTCAGAACATAGCCCTACTGTGCGATTATCTAGCATATCTTACATAAGACGGTGAGAACCAACAACTCTCATCCAAATTCACTCTAACCACACTGAAAAAAACAACTTGTAAAATTTACTTAAAAAAATCCTCGTAACAATTTGCACGAACTTTTTTTAAGTAAAATTTACTGCTTTTTATAAGTAAAACTTACATACTAAAATCAAATAAAATTTACTTAAAATTGCATGATAAAACATATGTTAAATAATTAATTAAATGTTACTTAATTATTTTATTTAGAAGTTAGATTTATTTTAATCGTTTAGGTAAAGTCTATTAGTTTTTTTTAAAATTGAAGCATTGCTGTCCTAATAATATTAAATAAATCGTATTTTTTGTTTGTTATTTTCTTTAACATATTCCTGTGGACCTAGTTATTTTTAGTGTTATAAATTGCATTATAACACAAAATTCATGACTGACAACAAGTCAGTCATTGAATAAACTTGATTCGGAACAGAAACGCACACAAACTGTGTTTCTGACATGCATTATCAGCACTGTGGAGAAAATTACAATACAATGTTCTGAACAGCGTTCATGTAAAGAAACACTGATCACCTAAACGGTGACTTCACAAAATTATTATTTACAACAAAACAACATCAATAATATAAGAGCTTAAACCTTTATGACATTTTGCTAACAAATATTTAAGTAGTTAAAGTTCTTATCAGTTCTTATTCTGTGATAAAGCTTAAAAAATAAAAATATTCAGGCGCAAAGAATTGTGGGTATTCCTTACAACATGTGCAAATAAATGTAAGTAAATTTTACTTATAATATCTAATAAGACTTACTATTCCCACACAGTTCATTTTTTTACATGCATTAATTGTGTATTTATCATCATTTTACTTAGGAAAATCTAGTTCTCAATAAATGTTATTATTATTATGTAGAAATTATAAGAGTTAATCTAATAAATATTACTACACCAAAATGTTCGTTTTTTCAGTGCAGTTGGGGAGATGGTACGTTTTTTCTCATTTATACAAGTTTTGACCCCCCCCCCCCACTGAAGTTGTATTGGAAGATTAGTATTTTAACATTAATAAATAAGAAAGTCTTACCAGTTAGTTACAAAAATGCTGAATGTCTTCCGCATTACAAAGTTAGACCTATGGCTCAAAATGTATATTTACACTATTAAAGTGTGTAAGACACTACAAATGTATTAATGTAATAATGTAAAGCTTACAGAATTTCACACCAAGTGGCATGTTTTTATTAAAGTTGGCACATAATTAAAATAACAATAATACAGTATTTATAGGTGCTTTTCACGATACTCTAGGTCACTTTACAAACATACCAATACAGGTGTCATCCTAAAAAGCATCAATAATAGAATCATTAAACAAATGATACTATAGCCTAATATTAATGGTAAAACACCTGTTGGAAAGCATCTTTTGCAGCGATTTTTGTGTGAGCATATCAGTGAACACCCCTGACCACTCGGTGAGTTTCACGTCTTTGTAAGCAAAAGTTTAATGCATTTTAGGAAGGATTGTTCCAGTACACCTATACAGCCATTGTAGAGGTAGTGGGTGATACAACAGAAACCGAAAATTCTCGAGCCAGCATCATATGTCCAAATTTCAGTCGAAACCGTTCTATTTCATCATAAACAATCTGAAAACAGGGCTTTAAGTGTAAAAGACCGAACTTGTCCTTTAATAATAAATGGCAAAAATATTATGATTTGCATTCCATCTTCCTAACTGTATCGAAACCAAACCGAGCCGTGACATAAAATCTGGCGTACATACCGAACCTCTAATTTTGTTTACTGCTACACTCCTAAATGATATACAGTAAGGCACTGGAAGACACATAAAGACACTAAGATAAAGTTGGCACATTTTTCAAATAAAACGTATACTTTTGGCAAATATTAGTAAGACATTTTGTTATTGTAATGTACTAAACCTGCCAAATACACTGTACTAAAAATAATCTAAGGACCAGTTGATTTAAAGCATTTGTGGACATGACTACAAAGATTAGATTGTTTGCAGACACCACCTGGTGATAACATTTTGTTATCTATGCAATGATCGTCATACATTGTTTAAGTGTGCCATAAATATCCAAATACATTTAAGACAACTGCACATTTAATACTGCACACCAGCAGTGAAAAATGGAAATGACAGCATTCGCCAATTCAGCAAGTACCAGAATAGCACCTAACATAGCTACATTCTCACTGCTATTTTTAACTTTACCTTCGCTTGAAACAATAAGAGGGCAGAGCACTTAGACGCAACTTTTTTTGGCATTTAACAGTTGCATTTGACATTACAGATGCTCTTTTAAGTTGAGACTGTATGTGTGTTGACATGTTTATTCGTAAACATAAGCAGCTATTTTATCAGGAACGTTGTATCCTGAATCTAGGGCCACCAGATTGGAGAGTCGTGCGGCCCCGTGGAGATTCATTATGTGAAAGACGAGTGCGTCGTGAGATCGAGTAGACCTGTGAAGGTCGTCGTGATTCAGAACAAAAACACGGGCTGACACGACGCCGCACGTAGCACCCGCGCACCAGCAACGGCACACAAATGTGAAATGCCCCTGTGTCCGGTGAGCACACACTTAGAGAAGAAAAAGGGTGGGTGAGCGCTGTTTGTCTAGCGCAGCCATCCTCAGGGGATGAAAATCAACATTCACACGCACGTCTGCCAGAGCTACAGCTATTACGATACAGCTAAGCTTACAGTTACGCCAAGTGCTTGTTATTTGACAACAAAGGGAAATGATCAGAAGGTTTTCAGCATGATGAACTGCAACACTCGACTACTGTAGTATTTAAGGGTATTTTGTCTTGTGTTTTTGTAAAAAACACAAAAAAATATACATTTACTTGAGAAGCAAACTTGTGTAAGATATTAAGGTAAGATTTTAGGAGAATAGGTCTTAAAGTTAAGGATTAAAATAAGTACCAACAAATTCCTTTTGAGTTTTTCTAGCTCAGTTGGTAGAGCATTATATTATTCAAATATACACACGAAAAAAAGCTGAAAGCTAAAAAATGCATACTTTAATTAGAATTGTATTTGTTTATTATTATTATTCGGTGATCCATGTCCCTGCCCATGTCTTAATAAATTTTGCACATGTGTTGTGCACCTAAATTCTTCTCAAAGCTGAGCTTCTGTTTATACTCCAAACAGACCAATGCAACATGCATATAATATTTTAAAGGCACATATCATATTAGATGCTATAATTTGGTCCCCAGTGCTTCTATCAACCTAGAAAATGTGAAAAAGATCAACCCAGTAAATTAGTTTTGATAAACTATTATCTGCAAGCAGGTGAAAAAATAGGTAATATTGAAATCTGGCTCTCCTTGTGATGTCAGAAGGGGGATAATACTGCCCCTTAATCTATCCAACCACGGCACTGCCATTTAGTGGAGAGATCAGCTCATTTGCATCTTAAAAGGACTTGACAAAATGACACACCAGTTTTAACATTTTATAATAAATTATCTGTGGGGTATTTTGAGCTTAAACTTCACATACGAACTCCGGGGAGACATCATAAAAAAGTCTTGTGAAATAGCCCCATTAATGCATCTTTAATAAAATATTTGAATAAAGAGTGAAGATGTTGTTCAAATTTGGACATCACTTTTGGCCATTGTACCTTTGAATGCACTGTCAAGTCAATAAGTACATATGGGAATAAGCCTGTACAATAAGTCTGTACAAGCATTGGTAGACATGAGAAAATACTGATCAAGAAAATTATTAAGACCATAAATCTCATAAAAAAGCCATAAATTCAATCTGCTAACTCATATGCCTCCAGCAAAGGGAGTTTCTGTAGCTTTATCTGCTGGTCTTTTTCAGTATGTCAGTTTGTTTCCTAGACTGTGCTGCCTGTTTTACAGGTTCCTCTCACTCTGCTGCGAGAGGTTAAGCTTACTTGTAACGGAGGTAAATTTTACAACATATACGTCTCCATTCTCATATCTGTCCAGCTTTCTCTATACTTAATCTTTTTTCTATATGTATATTGTTTTTATAAACAGTGATTTTGGCTATTGTAAAATATTGCAGTTTTATATCTTGTTTATCAGCTGATTTTCTTTTGTGCAGGAAATAATTATGGTCAAGTCTGAAACATTGTGCATTGCTAAAAAGCGTTTTGTTAAATCTTTCGCTGCAATTTAATGGAAAGGAATTCAGCAAACGAAAACCACAAGCAAGTAAAAAAGACCAAGATTAATAAGCCAAAGCTGGAATAATACAAATGCTTCAATAGTCCATCATGCATTAATGGCATTGAGACTTCAGAATGCATGTTCACAAGAGGCTAAACGTAGTGTCTGGTGTTTGCTGGCTTTCTTTAAATAGCATTTTCTTTCACTAGAGACTCCTCTATCATGCCTGATGCATTCCAGTTATTTTCCATCAGGCTTTCACTTACACACACACACACTTACTCAACATCAGAGTAGTTTATGAATGTCCAGTGCTTGCCGCTTTTATTTCTTGTGTTCCTGCCAAGAGTATCTGTATATAGTTCTGGTAAAGTCACACGGAGTACAACTTTGCGGTGGGTGTAAAGTGCTGAGGACTGGCCATGCTTTATCAGACCAGAAGAACTAAACTACCCTGAAAAGACCCTCAGCTCATGACACTTGAACACATGGCACTTAAAAGCTTATACTAAGATCATTAAATGGAAATTGAGTTTGAGAATGTTTTAACTTTTAATCACTTAAAAATAGGGCTGTCACGATTATGAAATCTGGCTGATGGTTAATTGACTAATAAATTGTGATAATTATCACGATTATTTGCCTGTTTTAGGGCTTTGCTGGTTATGACGATTAATTATCTGTTTTATTGCTTTGGCATTTAATTCTCATACATTTTGCTTGTTCGGAAATAATTTTCACACATTGTTGTGATTATTCAAACTAAATTAAGGTTTACCTAGCAGTGAATATTAATACACATATAGCACATATTTAAAAGTAATTATTTAATGATAATAGTTCATACTGGTTATCAAAGTTTTGCAGCATTTCTTTAAATGCTGTTTTTTCCACAGTATTGAATGGTTTTGCAATGTGTTTGCATTTTGCAGTTTGCATTACACTGTCAGTTAAGGAACGACATCTAATATCGTCTCGTTTATACAGGCGCTACAGCTCCCCCTTGTTTTTTTAGAGAGATGTGCAATCATTACGGTGATCTGAAATCATCACAATGAGATCAAACAATTGCGATGAGAAGATTATTTACTCATTGTGACAGCCCTAGTTAAAAAGCAAGGCAATAAAAAGCCACATTGACCTCAGTGTGCTAAGTATTAACAGAAACTATTATTACAATTACATTAACTTCATCATCTATTGGAAAAGAAAGCAACATGCAGTATATTACACAGTATATAGTCAGTTTTTTTAAATGATCATCATCACGGAAGCAGTGCCTTATGGGTACTAAAAGCTACATCTTATCAAATTATGAAAAATGAGATCCAAACAGATGTTGACCATATGCAGCTGGAATAAATAAACAGCTCACGCACAGTGGTCCGAAATCTCAAACATTGCATTTTTCTTTTTACACACCCGATGAAACCTCAAATGGATAGGGCTTTGACTTTTTTGCACTTTCATGGTTTAAATGGACGATTTTGGTGTTTAGATTTTTTGTTGAATGTCTCTCCAGGTGTTTAAATTTTTTTGTATCATGCACTGAACTAAAATGAATATTCTCTTCCAGGTTGCGGCATCAGGCGCACAAAGAACTCTATGCATACAAACAGGTATCTATTCAAACACTTGACATGGTTTGTTTTTATGTCCCTTATTACAACTTAACTCTTTTTGTATAAAAGTAAATAGAGCAAATCTACTGATCTTCGCAATGTTTCTGTTCTGTTTCATTTTAAACATTAAATGTAATCAATATGTTTTTTTATTTATTTTTATTTTACAGGTTATTCAAAAGGAAAAAGTGAAAGAATTAAACTTACATGAGGTGAGTATCCCACTGATATTCTTATTCATATGTATACAAAGAGCTCAGATGCAAAACCCTAAGTGCATCTGGCAGGTTTTCTTGTAAATTACCTTTTTTATTATCAGGCTCTTATGTTTAGGTTCAGTAATTTCACTTCAGTGATAATGAAAAAGTTATTAGTCACTAACTAAAATGCCTTATTTGCATAAATGTCAATTTAGTCATTTTATTGGTATTTTACACATTTGACTGTCTTTCGCGGCAAAACCCTCTAAGTACATCCAAAACTCTCCACTTTTTCACTGTCCTTTTGAAATAAAAAAGCTTAAAAAAATGGTACGATATTCAAAATTATTAGGTTGACCTATCTTAACCCAGTAAAAAACATGTGCCATCATTCAATTCTTCATACGTGCATTTAGAGGTCTTTGCTAAAAAGACGGTGTGGTGTTTAACAAATTCTGCCAACAAGGGTATGTCTGAATGATTTAGTTGATTAGGTGCATTTGAAGTGAAAGAATTTGATTAACGTATACCGTATTTTTCGGTCTATAAGCAGTGTTTTTGTCAGTGAACTACGGCTCTGTGTAGTTAAAGCTGCTCCATCTGAAAACAGCTGTTGGCGATTTAATACTAATCAAAGAACCGGCATTACTGACGAGATGCGCGTGACAAACACATGCGATTTATCGTGCAGCCCTATTGGCCGGTGCTGCGTCTTACAGACAGGTGCGCCTTGTAAGTCAGTATGAATTAATTTTGACATTTATGAGGCAAGAGACAACATTACCGTCTACAGCCGCTATGCTGCTCCTGTATTTATGTAATTCAATGGATTCTGTAATGTGGAATGACGAGTATGCGAACTTCACGCTAGTTGGTTTGTTCGGTTAATTTAGCCTATAACCTTCCAGGTAAGTTCTGTATGCTATGGTTTATCGTTTAATAAACTGATAATAATAGCCTGCTGTTCTCTCTGCTGTTGTTTAGTTGAATAACTTGCCTTTCCAGATTAAATGTCTGTTCTTTGGCTTGGATTTTGTGAAATCATTTTCTAAATAAACGCAACGTATAGTCCACTGCGACTTATATATGTTATTTCGTTTTAATGACTCATTTTTTAATGATCTGGCATATACTCCGGAGCGGCTTATAGTCCGGAAAATACGGTAATATGTGCCAAGTCAATATCATTATCTATTTTTTTACATCTGAGCTCTTCATACAGTATGTAAATGTATACCTTCAGTTAGGTGGATTTTACTGGCAAAAACCTACACTGAGCACTTCCTATACATGCTAATAAGATTATTTTGCTCGTTTGCTGTTTGTACTTCAGTCAGTCAGCTGGTTTAGAGACACGACAAGACAGACCATTGAATTAGCACAGTCCTTCTTTCACATGGCCTGTTGGCTGAGAATGAGTTTCATCACTGCATAGTTACACAGTAACCATAGTAACCAATGTCAGCCGTGTCATTAGTACATATCAGTTACATTTTACCTGTCAGTGGTTACGGAATATGGTCTGTTAAACCCAAAAGACATGTTATGTCCAATATGAGGACATTTACAAGGATATCAGTGCTCCTGTGTTTAATAACATCGTGCTAAAGATAGCCTATGACATGTTTAACCTTCACCTAGATCACTCGTATACAACTGCTATCTTTGCCGTGTTAGTTGGCCATTGTCCCGACATCATGCGTAAGTGCTAATGAAATGTCAGCGACAATATTGAGGTGTGGGGCACCAGAGCTCACCGCCCTGGAATTTCCTGACGCCCCTCATTTTTTCTTTTTTGCAAACACTCGTGGTGTAGAAATAATTTTCACTCAGAGGTTATGTTGTATTTTCATTATTTAAGCCTAGGTAAGCATCACTTAGGAATCAAATAAAATACGCTTTTATTTTTGGGATTTTAACATGCAGTAAGTCCGGTCGGCTATAGTGATAAATCTGGTTACCATTTGCATGTGTGCTCAGACATAAATAAAGGTCTTGCATAAAGAGGTGTGGACTACTAGCTGGCCAGTTTTCGTGTCCAACTGGGAAAAACAATGTTATGATTGTGTGCGTGAGAGATTTTCACAATACAAGAAATGTTTAGCTCTCTGCTGTACATGTACATGCATTACATAAGCATACGTATAAGGCTTCCCGCTGTGCTCCCACCCCTGTCCTTGATCTCGCATAAGCTACGTGATCTACGTGAGGAGTTATACGAATATATATAATCTCAGCCCTCGGAAAATAAAGTTCTTGTAAGACACAGACGCATTGTTCAGTTTGTGAACAGATGATTGACATTGCACTAGTGCAAAAATCTAGCGTATATATGCAGGCTCCCGATGACTTTAATATAGATCTCTGCTTGGCAACACGGACATAAATATCACAGTGTCATTGAGTACAATTAATCATGCGTAATTCTGCGGCAGTGACAGAAATAAAGTCGCAAGGTTTGTATTTTGTAGGACTCACGGGTAGCTGCACTTCTCTGGGTGATAGATCACATGGATGAGAGTGGCGCAGTGAACATGGCCGAGCAGTGGATGTAAAGGTTTATTTCCGTTTGTTAAAAGCACCCCGGGAGGCCTTTGAATTGCTCAATTCAAAAGGCCATAGAGAAGGGAAGGGATAGAGAGCAGGAATGTCAATAATGCATAGCAATCCACGGTGACACCAATAATGGCCTATAATTACATTCTTGTAGTGCCAAATGAGAGAGAGAGCAGGTTTTGCTTGGTTAATAAAACTCGAACGAGAGCTTTAGGGACTAAAATATATTGAATACTATATATTTAAATTAAATTGTAAGAATTACTTACTGATGTATGTGAATGGATCAAACCAAATACAATGGAAAATAAGGAATTGCTTGCAAAAAAGTGGCAAAAGATGACCTTCGCTGTTCTGCACTTCTGGTTTTAGTGTTTTGATAACAATGACACTGCCTTTATTGTTCACATATTGTGTTAATAATGAACTGAGATGACACATAATGTCTGACATGTATAACACATTGGCCTATAAAAACAATCAAATTAACCCATTGTCGATTTTGTGCAGAACACAAGAAGCAATACACACATAAAAACACATGGGCCTTTTTGTCCCATCTTGCCATTCTTCTCTCACAAAACCCAGCAGTGTGTATTCAGCAGTAATTTACGCTGAGACGTCTGCTCATGTTTAACAGAGAACTGATGTGTCTCAGTCATTTTCCAACCCTTTGGCTATTGAGGAGTCAATGACACCTAAATCACTGTATACAAACTATATTGTTAAATGACACACACAGAATTGTATAGAACTGTAGTTACACCAACGATAAGCACTGTTTATCTGAAACACCTTTTGTTCTCTTACAATTACTACAGTTATTCATTTCCTTTGTTTCCATGTTTGCTTTCAACATGTAGGTTAATGAATTATTTACTTTGTGCAGAACATATATTATCCTGAAGGTCCAGTGTATCAGTCACGTTTGCAATAATGTGTTACTATAACAAGGTGTAATAAGTGTCCTTTCCCCTAGCTATGTTTTTATCTAATCGAAGAAGAAGCCTTTTGTGAATACATTTGTGACAATGAAAAATCAAGATCAACTAGGCGCATTGTGGATTACTTTGCATTGGTTACCTTGGCGTTCAAGGTGATTAGCATGCTAACACAAAATGCATAGCGACAATAACAAAAAAGTTTAATTTGATAATTTGTTGCTTATTTTGTAGGCGCAGATTTTTTTATGTCGGTGGGTGCTCGACACAATGCTATGCAACGCTTATGTTGCTTAGCAACGGCAGACGCTACGGAGTGCTTTGGCAAGGAAGAGAAAGGCATGATTGGGTGCGGTTTTAGATGCAAAATGTGAAGTGCCCCTTATTCAGCTAATTTATCAAAGCATTGATCCACCAATCAGAGAGGCTCCCGAATTTCAAAAACGTTTTTGATTAAAATGAATTAAGCATATCTGATATTTTTGGCAAAGAAATCAAGATTGACTAAACAAATTGTAGTTTACTTTGCATTAGTTAGCGTAGCTTTTAAGGTGATTAGCATGCTAACACAAAATGTTTAGTTTGATCATTTGTTGCTTATTTTGTAGGTGCAGATTTGTTTTTACGTTGGTGGGTGCTTGGCACAATGTTAGGTTGCTTAGCAACGGCAGACGCTAGATGGGGATTTTGGCAAGGAAGATAAAGGCACGCTTGGGTGCGGTTTTAGATGCGAAATGTGAAGGGCCCCTTATTCAGCTAATTCATCAAAGCATTGTAGAAATTCTAACTGGCGAGATCCACCAATCAGAGAGGCTCCCGAATTTCAAAAAGTTTTTGATTAAATTGAATTGAGCATATCTGATATTTTTGGCAAAGAAATCAAGATTGACTAAACACATTGTAGTTTACCTTGCATTTGTTAGCTTAGCTTTCAAGGTGATTAGCATGCTAACTGTACAAAATTCAAAGCTACATTAACCAAACACAGAAAAGTTTAATTTGATCATTTGTTGCTTATGTTGTAGGTGTTGATTTCTTTTTACATCACAATGTTAGGTTGCTTAGCAATAGCAGACGCTATGGGGTGCTTTTGCAAGAAAGAGAAAAGGAGCTGTTGTGTGCGGTTTTAGATGCGAAATGTGAAGCGCCCCTTTTTCAGCTAATTCATCAAAGCATTGTAAAAATTCTAACTGGCGAGATCCACCAATCAGAGAGGCTCCCGAATTTCAAAAAAGGTTTTGATTAAATTGAATTGAGCATATCTGATATTTTTGGCAAAGAAATCAAGATTGACTAAACACATTGTAGTTTACTTTGCATTAGTTAGCTTAGCTTTCAAGGTGATTAGCATGCTAACACAAAATGCATGGCGACATTAACCAAACACAGAAAGTTTAGTTTGATCATTTGTTGCTTATTTTGTAGGTGCAGATTTGTTTCTATATTGGTGGGTGCTTGGCACAATGTTAGGTTGCTTAGCAACGGCAGACGCTACGGGGTGCTTTGGCAAGGAAGAGAAACGCACGCTTGGGTGCGGTTTCAGATGCGAAATGTGAAGCGCCCCTTATTCAGCTAATTCATCAAAGCATTGTAGATATTCCAACTGGCGAGATCAACCAATCAGAGAGGCTCCCAAATTTCAAAAACATTTTTGATTAAAATGAATTAAGCATATCTGATATTTTTGGGAAAGAATTCAAGATTGACTAAACACATTGTATTTTACCTTGCATTTGTTAGCTTAGCTTTAATTAGCATGCTAACACAAAATGCATAGCGACATTAACAAAACATAAAAAAGTTTAATTTGATAATTTGTTGCTTATTTTCTAGGCTCCAATTTCTTTTTACGTCAGTGGGTGCTTGGCACAATGTTAGGTTGCTTAGCAACCGCAGACGCTACGGGGTGCTTTGGCAAGGAAGAGAAAGGCGCGGTTGAGTGCGGTTTTAGATGCGAAATGTGAAGCGCCCCTTATTCTGCTAATTCATCAAAGCATTGTCGAGATCCACCTTTCTGGTGAGATCCACCAATCAGAGAGGCTCCCAAATTTCAAAAATGTTTTTGATTGAAATTAATTATCTGATATTTTTGGTGGGCTCTGCCATTTTGGTGGGGGCTCGAGCACTTTATCACTATGGCCTATGGCTTGGGTAATATACTGTATATCACATAATTAAATAAGCAAATAAAGTAGACAACCTTAAAGTTTGTGTTCTTGTGCGTTCCTCTTGAATTTTTGAAAGGAACCATCTGGTTGACTTATGCAACAATTCATATTGCTTTCATAATCATATCATCATCATATCATTGTTTAATTAGTTTAAAAAGTTTATAGCATTCTGCTGTCTAACATGAGACGGGTTGTAAATCAAAGTGTTTCATAGCTCCATGTCTAGACAAGTTCAACAGAAAAAAAATCCAGTGAATTCTGGGTCCATAAAATGTTGCTATTTCTTGAGATAGAAGACCATATCTAGATCTTCATGTGCTACATTTTACAGCTAGATTGCAAATAAAGCCAGGAGGACATTGTCAGCGATCTGCCCTTACTGGCTTACACATGAATGAAAATGCAAATGTTGAAACAGAGTTTCCTTCAGTGAGTGCAGTGATGTTTAGATTTATTCTTTGACTGTTGATTTAAACGCATTGTTTTCTCTCCCCAGATTTGTGCGGTTTGTTTGGAGGAGTTCAAGCAGAAAGATGAGCTGGGAATTTGCCCATGTAAACATGCTTTCCACAGAAAGTGAGTATTCTGGCAGTTGTTGCTTTCTTAAAGAGGAAGAAACTTAGTTTCGCTTTAACAGTCCAACAGCAAATCTGTATACAGAAATAATAGAGCATTGTGTTAGCATGGCAAAGGTCATGGGTTTGACAGGGGAACACAAACACTGATAAAACATATGTATACCTTGTAATGCACTGTACATAAATGTAAATTTGTGATGTAGTAGTTGCAACAAATTAAAGTTTGTTTTGCTGCGTGTGATTGGCCGGCCAATGGGTTGAGTAAGGGATGGATCTTCCTGTTTGAGGCAGTGTTTGAAATTTTACCCGTACAATGCAAGGTTAGTGAGACATTAGCACTTGTTTCTACAGTATGTCAGAGTAAATGTCACAGTAAAGTTTGGACTCTTGTCATAGGGGCAGATGCTCTCTGCCCTTTACAATTCAGTTTGCTTCCAAAGGTTTTTTGACTACATTAGTGAGGACTTCTTATAGACTTATATTCTTTCTATCCCTAACTATAATTATAGCAATACACCCTATCCTTACAGAAGTTTGTTGACATTGTTAGATTTCAAGTAAACCATAATTTGGCAAATTGATGCTTTTTTACTTGTGATGACCCCCTATATTTCCCTCACAAGTTTTGCTGCAGTGACAGCACACACTGGAGTTGTCATGGACTAAACAAGTTTAGGCAAAACTTTATGATACATGTAATCTCAGCATGATATAATGATGTTCAAAAGAGTCTTGTGCTTTAAAGGAAGCATGAAAATCTGATCTTTGATGTTAACTTGGTCAATGTAACAAAAATTGGCTTTTAACTCTTTTAAAAAATGTTTTTTTTATCATTCTTCATGATTTTCACAAAAGTTTAATGCCTTCCAGAAAATGTTCTACTTTAATTTTATAACCATACAATATCAAATGAAAAAAACAGACCCTCTGCTTTAAAAAAAAAAAAACACATTTCATCCTACCTTCATTTGTTGTCTTTGTATCACCTCTCAAATATGGGTTGGTTTCTTCAAAAACACCAAATTTTGAGCAAAAACTCAAGATAATTAAATTTTTGTGAAGGATTTTGATAGAGATCAGATTCAGAGTTATCCTCAAAACATACACGGACATACAGCTGTTTGCCCTAGTCTGAGAGCACCCCTGGTGGATAATACCGGTATTGCGGAAAGCCATACATATTCGTCATTGGCAGGGAAGCGTTTTTTCTTTACTCCTTCCCTAGGAGCCATTTTTTGAAAAGTTGCTCGCCCGCATTTTTGTGATTTTCACAAAAGTTTCACAAAATGCATTCCAGGAAAATTTTCCTCTAAAAATATTTGCATACAATACATCTGTAATATATCAAATGAAAGAACAGACCCTTTGCTTTCAAGCAAACAATAAACAAACAAAACGGGGAAAAAACTTTTCATCCTATCTATATTTTTTCTCAACTCTTAAATATGTTTTTTTTCCTCTTTAAAAATACAATTTTATTAGCAAAAAGCTGACATAATTGCATTTTTCTGAAAGAATTTTGTTAGAGATCAGATTCAGAATGATTATCAAAACATACACAGAGTTTAAAATGAGTAAATAACGTTTTGGCTTCAGTTTTTTAATAAATTGAGTAAGCCTAGTGGATAATCATGGTATTGCAGATTAACATAAAAATTCATCAGGAACACTTTTTTATGCAAATGTTTTCTCTTAATTGACGAGATAACTTGTCAATGATGGAGAAAGAGTTGATAGACGAGTTAAACCTCGTCAATGGTGGGGAAAGAGTTAAACTAGGTCCTGTTAACAGCTGTCTCTTGTCATCTGATAAGAAGAGTTAAGCCAAAACACATTGCTCCAATGTGTCTCCCGTGATCTGTGTTATCAGATTTCGATGTGAGGGTCTAGCGTTTTGTGACTACAAAGACTCAGACTGACCTAATTCCTATTATAACACATCACTAAATCATATGATGTATGTATATCATATGATTTTGCATGTCACACTTTGACGAAATATGTGACAGATATTCCCCCTCCACTTCCCCTCACTCCCTCAGCCCAGCGATGAACAACTAAATGAATCTGGACCATTTATAATTTTATGCAGTATATTTAGATAACTGTGTACTGGTTTTGGTCCGGTTTTATATGGCACTTGAAAGTAATGTAGCTATAAATCTACATGCTGTAGACTCTATAAGTGGTTAAAAGGGTCTCTTGTATCATAGATCTGTTTGTTTATCTGATCGAGCCTAAAATAGATCTGTGCTTACAGTGAATTATTCATCAGTTCAGGGATGAGCGTCAATCAGGATTTAAGATCAGTTTCACTTTCCACATGGGCTTCCTTCCCACTCTGCTTAAATATCCAGAGAGCCCTGTAAAGAAACACCATCATATTACAAGAAGTTTGCTAGTGGTCTACATAATTTATTAAAAGATAAAAAAAAATTGGTCAAAATATTTCTGCTGATAAAAGAAGAAAATGTATTTGTAGTAGGTAGTTTTACAAGAACAGTGGGATTGATCACATTTTATACTGCCACACAGTTTCACTGGTGATCTGGGAAATTACAGTCACATCATTATTTAGTTCTCCTTTCATCCTCTACATTCATCTTTTTGTGTCGCTCTCAGGTGCCTTATTAAATGGCTGGAGGTGAGGAAGGTTTGCCCGCTGTGCAACATGCCCGTCCTACAGCTGGCTCAGCAGCAAAGCATGTCCGAACCTATGCCCCCGACGCAGCAACCTCTGCCTGGAGTGGAGAACATGGTGTAGCCCCTCCTGCTTTTCCTTAAAATAGTGACCACCTCAACCTTCAGAGACTCCCTTCTGTACAGGTACACGTTCATATCCAATGACAGCCTGCAGGATTTGTGCCCGGAGCCACAGTCACCTTTGACCTGCCTCTGTTCGCTTTCTGCCTTGGTGACTTTACAAGGACTTACAAATGTACAGTAGTAGTTGAATTACACAATCTCTTTTATTTGGGTTTGTTTTTTTTCTGTGGGATAATGAAGAAGAGTTGAGTCAACATGTTTATAATTACCGTTCCACACCAAAGCACTTTTTTGAAGATATTAGTAAGGGGCAAAAAATACTGAGAACTGAAAAAAATAACAAAACACAACTTTTTTAACTAATGTTTTTTTTAACAAGCACTTTAAACAATTTTAAACGCAAGCCTAGTTACATATGATAGTAGCAAGATCTTATTTTAAATTTGATTTCCTTTTGTTAATGTACACAGAGCCACAGAGCAAAAAGTGAGTTTTGTATTATGATTAGGGACGGTAACTTTATAATGTATATTTAAGGGACAACAGCTCTCCATTGTACAGTATATGTATGTATGTTTGATTGTGTTTATGTCTTGATAGTCGGTAGAAATTAATTTAGTACCAGCTAATGAACAAAAGTCACAAATACAGCCTATTATTAGTGATATTTGTAAGTGCTGCCTTCGAACAATGATCTAGGACTCTGAAATTGAGTAAAAATTAGACTACAGGGCTGTATCGGTAACATGTGCATCACTAAGACCTTTAGCTGGTGTCCAAAACAATAATGTGTACAGAATTTGTCTTATGAGGGTCCGGTTGTGGCCCAGCAATATTTGAACTGTTACTGTGGAAGTCTTTGTGTTTGAAATGCTTAAAAATACGAGCTGTGTTAAATACACACAAACATGCACATTTGGTAATGTTCACCCTGATCTCACAGTAATTGCTACATATTTTACAAATATGTTGGCAAATTCGTATGAAGTAAATCGAACAAAAATGCGATTATAATTATATAAACCCGTCCCTAACACAACGTCACATGAGTGGGATAATACGGAGGACCCACTTCGTAAAATACGTACGAATTCTTACAGTTGGTCCAAGACTATATTTCGTAATACCCCAAAATGCTAAGACAATTTTAAAATGCTCTAAATTGGACTATAGTTAGTTTTCTATTGATTATTCCAAATAACATGAAAATATTGGTGGGGAAAATAAGTATTTGACACATCAGCATTTTTGTCAGTGGGGGGATTTCTGGGTGGGCTATTGACACAACATTTGCACCAGATGTGGCCATCTGGCCAAGTGTTCGATTCATACAAAGAAATCAGAACATTTAAGTATACAAGTTGAGTCATAATAACTAAAGTGAAATTGCACAGGGATTAAGTATTGAATGCACTTTATTTAATACTTTGTAGAAAAGCCTTTGTTGGTGATTACAGCTTCTAGACCCCTCTTGTATGGAGAGACCAGTCGTCTGCATTGCTCAGGAGTGATTCTGGCCCATTCTTATTATGATTCAACTTGTATACTTGGATGTTCTGATTTCTTTGTATGGGTTCAGTGTTTGGCTTGATGGCTACATCTGGTGGGAGTTTTGTGTCGGTGGCCCACTTGGAGGTCCCCTTACTGATAAAGTTGCTGATGTGTCAAATACTTATTTTCCCATTGTATATTAGGGGCAGTCATTTAAATATATTTTCCAATATCCAGGTAACTAAACCTGTTTGCACTATTTTTTTCCCTGTGAAGTTAGTTAGTATATAGTTTCTGGCTTCAATTTCAAAATTATTATTTTTTAAATCAACTTTAAAGTGAACAAAATATGCCCAAAGCATTAATAAATTTAAATATTAAATTAGGTTAAATGACTCAGATACTGCTGGTCTATAAATCTTTATACTGTTTTCCACCTAACATTCAAATCTGATTTTTTATTGCGTGGAATTTTCTTCCATGGAACTGTGATGCGATGCAAAGCATCAAACCTTTTATGTATGGCTGTGTGTATTTCTTCTGTCTCTTATACTGTAGCACCCCATATCTTTCTGATTAGATAGAAAAGCGTAGTTACTTGGCATAAGATGTATCCAACAAATATCAATAAATGAAATGCTGCTCTAGTGAAGCCGATCAAATAGCCGCGCTACAGAAACAAACTAACCTGACCTGACGTCATAAGGATTGGTGAATACTCTCATTATAGACCTATAGTAGATGACACAAAGTGTCTAGTTTAGTATCATTCCAGAATCTTTTAGTCTATCAATTAATCAATTCAACACTGATTCGTTTTTTATTAAATTACGATCAATGACCACCACTCATAGAGACAGTACTGGTCTCGGCTCAGAGCCAGCGGGTGCATGCGGTCAGCAGATTTCTTTATTCTCTGTAATAGAATGGAAGCTCTGGCTCTTTCCCCATTCTATAGTAGTACTGCTAATTTTCATGGCATGCTGGGTCTCTGTGCCTTCCACGTTAAAATATCGGTGCATATGTATAATATTGTATATGGAGTGGGGTTTGGGGAGTTAAAAGTTAAATAGTTAAAAGTAGTTGTTAAAACAATAACTAGTATGGTTTTAATAAACCCACAACTAAATCGGCACAATTGTTGTGCTGGTGGTTTTGATTCAAAGTGCGATCTGGTCATGGGGGACTCATGTACTACACATTTATTAGCAAACAAACTACCCACCAAGCACAGTATCTCAAATTTTCAGTTTAGCTTATTTAGTTCAATTTATTTTTTGCATTTGCTGTGTAGGTGAGGATACTGTTGTAACATCGATATTGCCTAAAAAAAAATGTTTTCTTTTTTGTTGGCTCTGGTACATTTTGGTACATGTGTACATTTTCACACTTGTGTAAAACACTGAGGGTTTCTTTCTGTAAATTCTTATCATGAATGCATATTGTTAAATTCAGAGTCCTAAATTAGGATCATATATTTGGCTTTTTACCATAGCAGGTCTTAAAGATGTACAAAGATTTACTCTTATAATGAATGTATGCGTGTAGAGAGCTGTGGTTTGACTGTGTCATTATAATGTGAAAGTAGTTAAAATCGAAAGTTACGTCACTGCACTTTTCATACCTGGTGGTTTTAGTTGTATTGGTGCCTCGATAGAGGTGGAACTGAAGATGAGGCAGTTGTTTTATTTATTGTGTGCAACAATGTAAAACCTCTAACATTTCGTTAGTTATTTCTAACAACCCTAATTTAGAGATAATGAGGTTTGGGCAAAGGAAGTCTGTTTTTGTGGACATTGTTAAAAAAACGTGAACTAAACTTAGCAAACTTGGTAGGTAGTCCTAAAGGATAGTGAGAATCATAAGTGATAAACTAACTTATAGCTTTTCTCTGCATATTGAGCTTTGCTAAGTGCCATATCTGGTTAACCAAATTTTGACTTTGAAATTTGTAGTTTTCTGTTTTTTTATACCAAGTGAAGATGTGTTTTTATTTAATGGCTGTTAGGTAGAGATTGGCACCATGATTGTAAAGCATTAGTCATTTTAATAGAACTGGATTAATGTCTACTAAGGTGCATGACAATTTGAACATCAATACTGATTTCTGAAATGATTTGATACATCATATTAAAGCTGAACTGCCAATGTATACGCTGTAGGTTCGCGAATATTCCAAAGCCATTGACAAACACCTTAAAATATGCCACTTGTTCCTTCACCTTAGTTCTTCTTGATATTGCCTCTTCTTACCCACACTAAACTTTTGCCTCATGCCTCATTACATACAATTGGCACCCTTTGTAAATATGTCCAAAGAAAGCTTGAAAAATAAATTGAATTTTTTTCTCCTTTTTATCTTTTATTTAATCACAAAAATACAATTTCAGCAAATACAAAGAGCAAGTCGAGTTTGGCTTTTTTTTCTCTGAAGGTATTTGATATAATCCATAATGCCATGTATCTGAGTAAGATGTCCAGGACCTAAAAGTAGGTTCACAACAATAAAGATCCAGCTGTATTTTATTGTATATTACCCCCGCTTTTTTGGTTTTACTTGACAGAAACATTGTATTTCTGTTATTGTTTTATTTAAAGCTCAAAAGGAAAAATATTTTGATCGCTTTAATTGCTCATATTTACCAAGGGTGCCAATATTTTGTCCACAACTGTAATTTTGCCCCACCTCCTTACCATTCCCTCCATTGTGACCTCACACATGTGTGAGCCCCATCCAGCCTGATCTCACGAGAATTCAGATGTATTACACCATAAAAACAATAACAAAACCCCAACATCACCTGGAAAGAAGCAAATTGTACAAAAATGTGGACATACGAATTCATACTTAAATTAACTACCTTGTAAAATGCGTAGGAATTGCTATGAGATAGCGTTACCCATCCCTTCTCAGCACAGTCTTGTTTTAACACTGCTAATGTTTGTGAATCTCACGAACATGTTTGTAAAAGTAAGAATTCTGCAGCAGAATATTTTCTGTACAGTATTTGTAAACTATATTTTTGTATATTTAATCAACATTTTGAGAAAAAATGCAAAGATGCTTTTTTTGCTAATTTTGTGTGTATTCATTAAAATATGTTGCATGTGACTGACTTGAATTGTAAATAAAATTGCCAAGTTTTTGAAATAATGCATATTTGTTGTCTTTATTGAAACATGCAAATAAAAAAGCATTATTATGCATCTGTACTGCACTGTGCCAACTTTTTATCTTTTAACACTTTTCTTGTGTACCGATAGGCACTAAGATAAAATTATGCATTTGTGCATGTGCATTTATTGCGCAAGTTCTTTTCAAAGTTAATGTAAAACCATTACCTTACCCCGATTCACAAAAGTAAGCTTAAAATATGAATAATGTGAGCTGTCGGGTCTATTTTCGACATCATTTAATTTCAACCCACAAAAACAAAGTAATCACAAGTAACTCGTCAGTTTTATATTTTAAACAAAGATGGTGATAAAGAGGCAATGTTCTTAACCAAAAATGATTCTTCTGTGTCATCACCATGAAGAGCCCTTATATAACCTTTATTTTTAAGAGTGTCGGAAATATGCCACGGCTAGCTTTTCTTAAAGGTGTAAAACCTGAATGAAACGAGGCATCATACAGGAGGACTGTCATTTACATTGTTTGAATGCATGTGCATATGTGCTTAGTTAATAAAATGGTTTATGACCGATTAGCATAAGAGATACTGGCCTGCAAACCCACACCGGCAAAGAGTATGTGCACACTGGAAAACTGATCCTGAAGACCAGTTTATATAAGTGACCTTGATCTAAGTAAAGCATTAACATTTGTAAACACACTCATGGCTCTTTTCTAGCCACATCTGAGGGTTTGTACTGTGGAGTGGATGTGAGATACTGGAGCATGTACTAAAATGCTTACTTTCATTCATTCATATTTTCAATCGTACCTTAAATATTTACAGATTAAATATTTCTTTATTTACAAAACAAACACTTTTTGCTTTCGGATGATGCTGCATGAGAGAAAATCGCAAGAAGGTCTTCAATTTATATACAATGATGTGCAACATAAAAAAGTAAACATGTAACTATGAATATAAAATTGACAAAATGTAATGCATTAAGTTGCAAACAATTACAGAAACTTGAAAGCAGAGTTGTTTTTAGTTTTTAGTCTTGGTCCAGTTTGCAGATACCAACCACTCTTAACTCAACCGTCCACATGGGCAAGCACCACTAACATTGTGTTTACACTGGCTTACGCTGTCCTACTAACCTATTTTATACTCCTTGCCTATCACCTGCCAGCTTATCAATTACTTTACAAGTTTAGATAAGCTGATAAGAGAGCAAGAGCTTGAGAGGGCTGCCTTTTATACATAAATAAACACACACATAGCTATGGGTTTCTTTCTTAAGGGGAAATTCCACCTAAAAATGGTGGAACATAATAAATGTTTACATAATACAGACTTTGAGAAAGAATGTGAGTTTTGTAAACATGATGTGTGCAACTACAGGTTTATATGTAAACGGTTATGGAAACAAATACAGTAATAGTACATCATTAAGCACACCTTTGACAAATAACACTAAGCTGTGCACAGGACACTTATCTGCTTACATTTTTATTTAGCATTATTACTTTTATAGATGCATCGATATATCGGCCAATAATGCATATCGTTCGATAAAAGCAATTATTCACATCATCAGCTATCGGATGATAGTTTAAAAACAGCCGCTAGTCATGGCCGATATATCCTGTCAATCAAAAGAGATTAGGAAAATGCAATTTGAGCTCTGTTTATATGTAAAGAAAAGTTTAACCCTTTAACTGTCACCCCCCCCCCCTGAAAATGTGATATGCACCTTCAAATTACTATAACTCTGGCATTCTTTGGTCAAGCAGCAAATTCTTGGTCTTGTTTTAAAGAAGACGATTTAGAGTGTTTCACTGAAGTGTTTGTGAAGTTGTAAATATAAAAAAATAGTTATCACAGTTTATATTTATTTGAAATAATAAAAATAATGCAATAAAGTATATACTCTCTAACCAAATGTATATAAAAATTTAAATGTTTTACTCCCAAAACACCACAACAATAAAGGCACAAGTCTCATAAAGTTCTGAACCAAATTTCAAGCTACTTTTAGTGGTTTTACCAACGAAGGCCACAAGGTGTCAACGTTTAGCTGCATTATCTTGTCACAAATTAATAAATTACTGTCTGTGCATTGTTTTAAATGCCAAAAGGTTTTGAAATATGAAAACTACATTCCTAGAGCTTTCCAAACGTTATATAGTTTGTCAAGATTATTGAAGATTCATCGATTTATTTGAAGAAAATTAGAATTATGAATATATATGAATATTTACTCCTACGGGGTCAGTGACAAGTAACAAAATTACTGGCACTACTAAATTTCTATCATTAAATGGCTTTGAAATATGAAAACTACATTCCCAGACCTTTCCAACAATATACAGCTTGTCAAGGTTATCTCAGGTTTATAGGATATTTATAAATATATGAATAATATATATGAATAAATAACATTCAGAAAATGTCATCTTCAGAAGTTTGGTAATGCAAGTTAATATAACCACCAAACTATCGGTATAGGCCGATATTAGTCTGAATAATCAGCTATCGTATAGGTGGAAAAATTTAACATCGGCGCATCTCTTATTATTATTTTAATAAGACCTTTTTTTGTATGGCAATGGGCTGTACACTTGTCCAGGTTGTTTTCCTGCGTTAAATAGAGATTTATAGAGTATAGAGAATAGATTGATGGATCATTCGATTTACAGTATACATAAGCATACACACAAGCTGTACACTACTGGCCTCTGGTGGACAGCTAGAATGTATTTTTGTAAAATATAAAGGTGATATATATAATTTGAAATACTAATCATGTGAAAAGACACAGAACAGACGTATTGCACACAATGTATGGCCCACAATAGGAACTATTTGCTGAAAAGTAGTTGTAGTACATCTTTCCACATGTCACTTAGTTTTATTGTATTTACGTTTATCACAGAGACAACACTAGGAAGGAGAAAATCATTTAGTTGACAGTGTTAAATGTGGTCATACAGTATGTGAATGGTGCTTTTGTCTATTAAATTAGACTGCGAAGAAATCTTAATGGACACATAAAAGGCAAAGTTCTCACACGATATATGTATCAGGTTTTTATTATAACTCATAAGATTTATTATATAATAAGTTCTCATAGGATTATGCTTAGAATAAAATGGCATGAGATTGGGAATGTAAACAAATCCAACACACTCTTATTTAGCTTTCGCAAACTTATCAGACAATAAGAAAAGCTACTAAGCAAACCACATCGATACAAATAATTAAAAATAAAGTTGTTTCCACAGCCAGAGAGTGTTTAAACATGAACATTTATCAATAATAAACCGAATAACTTTGGGTAATGAATTGCCTTTGTGTGCAATGAAACACGATATGCAGGTTATTTATTAAAGAAGGTCAATGCAATTCACTTATCTCTTGGCATATAAAAAGCAACACAATTCACATTTTGTTGCCTGAAGACGTTTGAGGTAATGCATGAAAGCAATTCAACAAGAACAAAAAAATACAATCATTCATTCAAGCAAGAGTGTAAGAGGTAATGTCAAGCTGCTAAATATATCTTAGCTAAAAAAAAGCTGGAATAGTACAGTAAAGAGTTTCAAAAAAGACAAATCTAACAAAACAAAGATTAAATAAAAAATGGTCAAATGAGAGGTGTTTAGACTCGATCATTTTGCATATACAGAAACGTATACTTTTGTGTTTTTATCACAGGCTGTGGCATTTAAATATGTTATTTCAATCTTGCACATATCCTGCCATTTTTATTGTTCTTCACAAACCTTAAATGTAACAAAAAAAAAAAAAACTTTAAATGATGATAGTAATCGTTGTTTGCAGATTTAAGTCTTTTTGAAATACTCGTAATAATACAGTAGTTTGCTTATTTGCAATGGTTACAACTACAGCTACACATGAAATGTCACAACACCCGGCATCTACAATAGCGAACACCACTATAACTGATTGTTTCAAGTTCTTGCGGTACAAAACAACTGGTTATATCATGGATTTATCTTTCTGAGTCGCCCTGGATAAAGTGGTATTGTGTTTTATTAGATTCATTCCTTTCCAATCTGCCAGTTTAAATAAATAAACAAACATTTTTTAAATGTTATTTTTGCTCAAAATCCATTTATATCTAAGCGGTCACAAAGAAGAATTTTTTTGACTAAACAATATCAGATAAAAAATAAGTGCTTACATTTCAATTTGGTCAAATCAGTTTTCATATTCATGTGCTCCACACATCATATCAAACTAAATCTAAAAAAACAAATAAATAAATAAAACTGTAATAAAATGTTCACATGACCAAGCATTACATTTATATTTGAATAATACCATTTATTTATATGGCAGGTTAATGCTATGCATCAAATAGGACCACTCCAATTAAAAGTCACAAAAACAGACTGAACATTTGTCATGGAAAGCTGATAGTCTTCTGGTAAATTGCACATGATTCACGAACCATCACAGAGCGCTTGAAGAGCTCCGCCTTAAAAGAAAAGTGCATTACATCCAAGTCCAATTCTTCAAAGAGGTTAACATTAAAGAAATGATAACACCGATAGCTTAATACTAAACATTAGCAATTACTTTATTATTGTAATGGTGCGACGATTGCTCAGTCTAAAAATGAAAGGCAGCAAGCAGTAATCCAGAGCGCTCAGATCTCTAATAATCTAATAACATCTACAGCAGAACAATTGAAAAGGCAACATGATATATAATGCTTTAGCACAAACATGCCATCATCATAGACATCTCTTTTATAGAAATAAATAGCTGATAAACTGTACTCTCTTTTTAAATTATTTCCATTTCTATAGGACTCTGATACACATTCGATATAAAGCATCTATCATACACAGCATACTGCTTTGCAACTTTGAAAGTCACGTTTCATCTGGCACCACACGGGAAATCTTTCGCGGTCCCCTTAAACACTACAGATGATCTCTTTCTTTATTTTACATTTCAAATATTTACAACTCCTTTTCTTATAGAAACAGCATATACATACAGATTTTAGAGTCCTCAAGAAGACAGGAGTGCCAGCACACTCATTAAGTCATTATATGGTATTGTGGGCAGGTTCCAGTATATTTTAAGGTTTCCATTCCACATCATGTTGCAAATTTCAGTAAAAGTAACCAACTCGTTCATCTTCGCCAACTGCTTTCAAGGTAAATGAAGCCCCGTGATGTATTTTAAGGCATGAAGTGCTCGCCTTGACTAGAGCTATTTAAGAAACGATTTAAGCTCACAGACTGGCCAAGGTGAGCAGCAATGCCTCATGGGTAAGTGGTATAGCACTGAGAGTGTCAGAAATCATTACTTTCATTTGTATTATTGCATCAACAGTATTTTTTAAGAAGCATTATGATATGTTATTATTAGAATGGTACTTCATATCATATGTAAAACACATTAAATTTCTTAATGTTCACAGTAAACCTTTTTGCAACCATCAAGTGTATATAAACACACATTTTGATTTTGTACTGTAGTGTGATGTAATTGCTTTTATGGCTATATAGTCTATCCAACTGGAGCCTGTTGTACTAGCTGTGCGCAAGTTACAATTTAGCCTAGTTTTAACTTAACTCTTTCCCCGCCATTGATGAGTTATCTTGACGAGTTATCTCGTCAATTAAGAAAAAAAAATTTGCATGGAAAAAACAAACGTGATCCTGATGAGTTTTTATGGTAATCTGTAATACCGCGACTATCCTCTAGATGGCAATAAAAAAAACTGAAGCAAAAAATTATTTATTCATTTTTAAACTCTGTGTATGTTTTGATAATCTGATCTCTAACAAGAAAAATATCCAAATATATGAGTTTATAAGCAGAGAAAAAGATAGAATGAAACCCTTTCCCCCCGTTTTGTTTGTTTGCTTATTGCTTGTTTGAAAGCGGGTCTGTTCTTTTATTTGATGTATTGTTATGTTTATTTATTTTTAGAAGAAATTTTTCCTGAAAGGCATTTTATTAAACTTTTAGGAAAAACAAATAAAAATGCTGGCGGGCAACTTTTCAAAAAAAAAGCTGGTGGGGAATGAGTTAAAGAGACTCCAAGTTACAACTTTAGCAGTGTTAAATAGTTTTGCTTTGCACCATTAAACTCAATTGACAGTTAACTATATAATCAAATTTTACTTAGATTACTGATTACGGGTAATGGTTGGAATGAAAAAGCAATTGTTGGAATTAAAATACCTATTGCATTATTAACAAGTATGCGGTATTGTAATGCAAAAATTAAGGATTTAAAACTTAAATTTATGTCAATTTAAAAAATAATTGGTGCAACTGAGTAACACTACCAGTCAAAAGTTTGGAAACAATTGAAGAGTTTCGTTGCAAAACAAGACAAGTCAATTTTTTAACCTTTTCGTCAAAACATGTTTATTATTATGTTATCATGTTATTATTTTGTTTTATGGTGCTACTTAGCTGTATTTTATAAGTTATGAAGGTTTAAATCAAAACAAACCAACTGCATTTGAATTGAAATTAATTGGAATGCACAACCAAAAAATGAGATTTCTGAACAATTAAAAAAACGGTGGTTATCTCGTTTTGCAACGAAACTCTTCAATTGCTTATTCTTTATTTATATTTTTCCACATTATATAATAATAATAAACTCATCAAAACTATTACATAACACAAATGTAACTGTGGGAATTGTGTTGTGACTAAAAGCATCCAAAATAAAATCTAAACTCTGATATATTTTATTATATAACTTGCAAAATCTTACTACTGCCATTTTATCAACAAGCTTCTTGAGGATTCAAGAAGCCTTTAGATGAATTGTGAATAATATCGAATGAGTCTTTTCCATTCTTATTGGCTGCTTTTTCTTTGAAAATTCATCTATTTAAAACATTTTTTTTAAATAAATTGTTTATTATTAAATTTAATGGTAAATGTATTTTTAACTTCAAACATTTTAACACAGTACACCTTTGGATTAAAATATTTTTAAGATCATGAGAAACATTTTAGTCAAGTGATTCCAAACTTTTGACCTCACTGTAAATAAGGTTGGTTCAACTTAAAAAAGTAAGTTAATTGGTTGCCTTAAAATTTTGAGTTAATTTAACTTAAAAAATATTAGTTAACACAACAATTTTTACAAAACATTTCTGAGCTACCTAACACTTTCTAAGTTGAATTAACTTGCAGGTAACTTACTTTTTAAGTTGAACCAACAAATAATTTTAAGTGTACACACTGGGTTCAACTTAAAAAAGTAAGTTACTTGGTTGCCTTAAAATTTTGAGTTAATTTAACTTAAAAAATATTAGTTAACACAACAATTTTTACAAAACATTTCTGAGCTACCTAACATTTTCTAAGGTAAATTAACTTGCAGGTAACTTACTTTTTAAGTTGAACCAACAAATAATTTTAAGTGTACACACTGGGTTCAACTTAAAAAAGTAAGTTACTTGGTTGCCTTAAAATTTTGAGTTAATTCAACTTAAAAAATATTAGTTAACACAACAATTTTTACAAAACATTTCTGAGCCACCTAACATTTTCTAAGTTGAATTAACTTGCAGGTAACTTACTTTTTAAGTTGAACCAACAAATAATTTTAAGTGTACACCCTGGGTTCAACTTAAAAAAGTAAGTTAATTGGTTGCCTTAAAATTTTGAGTTAATTCAACTTAAAAAATATTAGTTAACACAACAATTTCTACAAAACATTTCTGAGCTACCTAACATTTTCTAAGTTGAATTAACTTGCAGGTAACTTACTTTTTAAGTTGAACCAACAAATAATTTTAAGTGTACACACTGGGTTCAACTTAAAAAAGTAAGTTACTTGGTTGCCTTAAAATTTTGAGTTAATTCAACTTAAAAAATATTAGTCAACACAACAATTTTTACAAAACATTTCTGAGCCACCTAACATTTTCCAAGCTGAATTAACTTTCAGTTAACTTAGTTTTTAAGTTGAACCAACAAATAATTTTAAGTGTTCACACTGGGTTCAACTTAAAAAAGTAAGTTACTTGGTTGCCTTAAAATTTTGAGTTAATTCAACTTAAAAAATATTAGTTAACACAACAATTTTTACAAAACATTTCTGAGCTACCTAACATTTTCTAAGTTGAATTAACTTGCAGGTAACTTACTTTTTAAGTTGAACCAACAAATCATTTTAAGTGTACACACTAGCTAGTGGGCTACTATGGGGCTTTACATTTCAGTTTGTGAAAGAACTTACGAATGGCTGGTGCAACCCTACACTGTAAAAAAGACTTTGCTGCCTTAAATTTTTTTTTGTTGAATCAACTCGGATTTAGAAGTCATTTCAACTTACTATTATTTATCTTGACTAGAGATGAGTTGTTATAACTACAGGTGAGTTGTTATAACTTATAAAATTAAGTTGACTTTTCTCAACTATATTTTATAAGTTGTGACAACTCATCTCTGTTGACATGACTTGTATTCCGAGTTGATTTAACATAAAATTTTAAGGCAGCAAAGTATTTCTTACAGTGTACCCTGAAGCCAGAGCCTTTACACATAAATATCAGTAGTGAAATCATTTCAGAGTCTTAAATATTATTTTTTTTGTCCTGTCTAGTTGTACATGTCTTTGTCATACATGCATGGTCCATACCAGAGTTAGAATATTCCCCTATCCCCATTTTTCGTGTCTATTTGCATCATAAGTACCAGCTTTAGCTGTTTACCCCCATATCCAAGAAACCACTTATAAGGAAAGGATGCTTGTTCCCTTTTGATTTGTCACCAAAATGGGTATGCACACTATGTTGTCTGCTGCAGAAGAGATGCGAAGAATGCTTTCCAATGGCAAATATTCTGACACATGCTATGAGAAATTAGGGAAATTAATCTCTTTTTTTGCACTAATGTGACCAGGAGCATGCAAAGGTTGTACCTCAGTAGGAATTCACCTTCACAATTTAAGACGTAAAGATGTCATACTAATTCCATACAATATGCCGTTCACACTAACATCACCATAGACCACCTGTTCAAGCGGACTCATAGCGTGTCTCACTTGCTTTTACGCCAACCGATCAAATCAAACTCTCATGCCCAACCGCTTGCCGAACCAAAAGCCCAATTGTGTAAGAACTCCATTATTCGGTTGTGCAATGTTTTACATTCATAATTCATGATCCTAATCAGTGTCGTCCACGTTTACAGCAGTTAAATGGCACCCTCTGAAATAAATCGGGCACATCATGGGTGTTCAGGAGCACCTGCCTGAGTTACAAAGAATGTTGATGAATGGAGACAAACATGAAACAGCACCATGGCACCTCACTACATGAATTTGCCCTTATATCCCTTTAGATAAGCGCACACCTGGCATGGTATGACCTAAAAAACTTTAGGTTCCAATGACAAAGTTCACTAATGGCACATTGGGTTTAAACAAAATTATCAACTTTAAAATAAAGCAAGAACACACTACACCTATAGATGGCACATAAGGGCTTTCTATGATCCTGCTGAAACAACAGATCAAAAAAATGAAAGCAAAAACCCTTTGAGATACTCTTGTCTTGGCAATAGGACTGAATGGTGACACACAAGGTGAAGATGAGCTGATGAATGAACATCTTGCAGGTGGACGAAGTTTTCATGGTTACTGGCTTCTTCATTCATATTTGTACTCCTGCTATGGACACACAATTGCTGTATGTAACAGTAGTTTCTATGGAGACAAGGCATCCCTAAATAAGGATATCGGTAAGCCATGTCCGAAGCTGGTGATTATGTTGAAATTGTCCTGGTAATATGGTTGACCGATGCGTTCAGTTCAAAGAGTAATGCTCTCTTAAGTGAACACTAATAACTTAATCTGTCTCCTTGTAGGTCTTGCTGAATATTGGGGAAGCAATCGCGTTTATCACAAAAACCACTCCCACATTTACAAACACACAGCTGTATAACTTACCCCAACATAAATGTGCATTTTAAATTTGTGCTGTTTGGATTTAACGTTGATTTTACGTTGCAGGTTGCAAAACAAGGCATCTCCCACCTGCAGCCCTGTGCTCTGAAGGGAGAGAAGACATAGTCAGAGATCTTCTTAAAGTTTAGTTTGTTTGGCAAGAAGGAGAACACTCCTTAGTCTGTGATATTTTTTAAATGTGTCTGACTGCTTTTCTCAAAGTTTGGTTAGGTACAGTCTACACACTCCTGTATTTGGTTGCCTCACATCCAATCAAACAGATGTTTGCCTCCGTCGCGATATGATTGACTGGTGGTTGGTGTTCAAACTGAAGAGGACGTGTTGATTTCTTCCTCGTTTCAAGGAGGACACGATGACTCGATCGGTTCGAAATAAACAGTGAACCTTCAGATGGCTCTGACCTCAACCCAGCAGAGTTAGCACAAGCCATCAGCCTTCACATGAAGGATTTTGGAGAAACCAGGCCTCTTCTTCAGCGCCTGAGAGACAGACAGCAAAAATACATTAGCATGTGTTGAAATGTGCATAGAAAATCACAACTTTTAATTTTCCATCGGTCTTAGTACACGATGTAACTACAGAAGAGTCACGTTTTAAATAGGAAAAATATCGAAACTCTGGTTATTTTTAGCGCAATGCTAATGGTCTAATCAGATTCAATGGATTGTGCTAAGCTATGCTAAAAGTGCTAATTCCAGACCCAGAGATCAGCTAAATGGATTCAAAAACGGTAAGAATCAAATGTTTAAGTCTAGGGGAGCTGGAAAATGAGCATATTTTCAAAATAAGTGGAATGTCCCTTTAATATTTAGATCAACACCCCCTAATGGTGAACCATCGGAGTTTTGAAACATTTCAAAATTGTTTTGATGTAACAAACCCTCGTTTGATAAATTCACGTGACTTGGCCAGTTTGAAACACGCTCCGAACCAATGATTCAAAACAAATGATTTGTAAAGGTATTGAAGCCTTACAAAGCAGTGTTTCAAAAGCGACCATCACTAGATTGTATACAGTACACACGGTGAACACTTTACACTTTGGACTTTTAACACACTTGGACTTTTAGATTTTTGTGTTTTGTTTTAGGTTATGGTATTGTATTCCATGCTTTTAACATTCTAAGTTTTTGTTAATTGTTTTTTGTGTACATTGTAAATACAATTTTAATTTTATTTATATAGCGCTTTTCACAATTGTTAATTGTTGCAAAGCAGCTTTACATGAGTAGATGTAGGGGAAAACACAAAAAATCAATAGATAATATAAGAGGTAGAATATAGGGGCTTGGGATAAACCGTACAAGCGAGCGTAGTAATAATGTAACATATATAGTAAAGTGCTAAGTTAAGGCAAAGTTGGCTGACTCTCCCGGGGATGAAAAACCCCCTAGGAGAAAACCCAGTGGGAAAAACTCCTAGAAGGACAAAAACCCTTGGGAGAGATTCATATATATTGATATATATATAAACACGGTAGGGATAGGAAGCGGGTAAGCGGATTAAACTGGTTCAGCCGGTGGTCGTTGGTCGCGCATTGGCTGGGCATCACGTTGAAGGACAGCCAGTAGATCAGTGGTGTGATGACCTTCACGGCACTAGGAACTCGGTGTGTTTGTCTCATTGTCCTCGGGGACACCATTCTTATTTAATTTTATTAAAGTCTTTTGATTGTCTCATCCTTTTAAAGGTGGGGTGCTTGATTTTTGAAAAACACTTTGGAAAAGAGAGTCGGACCGAGTACCAAAACACACTTGTGTCTACTAACAAACATTGTTGCCTGGGTTGCGTATGTGTGGTGCGGGTCTATCAAAAGAAGGTCCAGATTCTATTGGGGTAGGGGCGTGTTTGTTTAGTTGATTTCAAATATCAACATTGGCTTTCAGAGATCATGCACCCCGCCTTTAACTTTTTTAATCTCACACAGTAAAATCAAACCCCTTTTAACTTTGTAACTTGGTCAATAGGGCTGATCATAGAGTTTCTTATCATGTAAGACAGTGTCCATTTGTTTACTACATTTTACTTCAGATTTGTGTGTAAACAAGGAACAATTTGACACAGGATTTGCAGAAAGACAAAGCTATGCCTTCTGTATTGGATCTGGCGAAAGGAACAGGGCAACACATGTCTGTGAGTAAAGTTTTTGTTTATCCTGTTTTACTATTGCTTTGTTATAGATCAGTTATTATATAACACTGTTACCCAATAATGGCAGTGGGTGTCTTTCATACGGCATGACTAAAAACAGTGTTTTAAGATCGAGATGGTGGAAAATATCTGTGTTTTTTGTAGGTAAAACCATAAGTGGATCACAGAATATAGTACAAAATAATAAAAAAGGCAGTTCATGACCCCTTTAAAAATACACGGCTTAATCAATTATGGTCAGAGCTCTCACAACTAATTTAGCATCTGTTTCAACTCTGAGCTGGAAATACACTGTGGGCACTTTCTTAACAAGTACAAAATATTTTAAGATAAGTTGATATAAGAGGGAGCAATGCACAAGTGCCATCCACAGCAGCCTCAGCACTGTGTGCTGTTTGTAACTTTCAACTCGAATTTTAATGTGGGCTAATCCACCTGCTTCCCTTCCTATTCCAGCTCATCTAGAGGCAGAGAGGAGGCAGCTTCCGGTGCCCTCAAAGAAACCATATGGATGAGATGAATCACTTTCATTTGACTCACAGTTCCTCATTAGTGATGCACCGGATCGAAAATTCTGGAGCTAAACCGATACCGAAAATCCTGCATGCACTTGACATTATTGCTGATAACAAAATGACAAGTAAATTACCTTTATTCATATATGATATCTGATGCATACCAACTATTACACGGAGCTAATGTCACTGTGTAAAATCAAAGTATACAATGTTAGCTACAGGTCTTTGAATCGTGCCTGGCTGCCAAACCTCTCTGCACGGTGCC
This sequence comes from Misgurnus anguillicaudatus, assembly GCF_027580225.2. Lineage (NCBI taxonomy): Eukaryota > Metazoa > Chordata > Actinopteri > Cypriniformes > Cobitidae > Misgurnus > Misgurnus anguillicaudatus. Next base: position 14,370,408 of record NC_073339.2, on the reverse strand, counting down.
AACAGTCCTGTATTAGCCGTATTTTGAGCCTTTTTCTAAGACGTTCAAATAATACAATTTCATGTTTATATAGTGGGTTCCTTGGCTGTCTGTGCATGTATATAATATCTGCATAGTTACAAAGTTCGTTCTCAATTCTTTAGAGATCGCCGATCCAGTCCTGCCTTATTAAGCGCCTCAATCTGTAATGCCCCAAGACATTCCAACTTTGGAAATTTTTGCACTTCTGATTTACAGCCTGTCAGTGTATTTAAAATTAAAGTATTTGATGTTAACTCTAAAAAAAACTACAGCTCACTGAATCTATGTTAGTTTTGTTTGTCACACGTAAGATTAAAGGAATATTCCATTTTCTTAAAAGAAAAATCCAGATAATTTACTCACCACCATGTCATCCAAAATGTTGATGTCTTTCTTTGTTCAGTCGAGAAGAAATTATGTTTTTTGAGGAAAACACTGCAGGACTCCTCTCATTCTAACGGACTTCAATAGACACCAACAATCAACACCCAACTCAACACGCAACAGTTTCTTTCAACGGAGCCTCAAAGGACTCCAAACAATCCCAAACGAGGCATAAGGGTCCCATCCAGCGAAACGATTGTCATTTTTGACAGGAAAAATGGCAGATATACACTTTTAAAGCACAACTTCTCGTCTAGATCTGGTCGTGATGCGCCAGGTGACCCCATGCAATACGTCATGACGTCAAGAGGTCACAGAAGACGAACGCGAAACTCCGCCCCAGTGTTTACAAGTGTGTTGAAAGAGGACCGTTCTGACGTTGTTGTATGTGGAATGATACTAATTAATGTCTTTGTGTCAGTTTATTGTTTAAAATGGTCCGCAAATGTGCGTTTTATATATGTAACACGTGACCTCCCTACGTCACTACGCATTTACGTTAGGTCGCGCTGGACCGGACCTAGACGAAAAGTTGTTGTTTAAAAGTGCATATTTTTTATTTTTCTTGTCAAAAATGACAATCGTTTCGCTAGATAAGACCCTTATGCCTCGTTTGGGATCATTTATAGTCCTTTGAAACTCTGTTGAAAAAAACTGTTAAGTGTTGAGTTAAGTGTTAATTGTTGGTGTATATTAAAGTCCATTAAAATGAGAAAAATCCTGCAATGTTTTACTCAAAAAACATAATTTCTTCTCGACTGAACAAAGAAAGACATCAACATTTTGGATGACATGGTGGTGAGTAAATTATCTGGATTTTTCTTTTAAGAAAATTGAATATTCCTTTAACATGTTTTTTACCCATGCAAGTGTTTTGTTTTAGACATTAAAGGTAATGGTTCAAATAAAGGACTGTGTTAAAAGTACCTTCTGTAAATGAACAAACTCTTAATAAACCAACCATATGTTGACAAGGCATAAGAGTTGTAAATTTATATTTAATAAGGAGATTAGCTATCATTTTGACAAATGGCTTAAATATACTGTATACACAAAACCATATTCACGCTGCTGCCATCTTTTGTCCTGTATTTCAGAGTGAGAAAGTTGGCATAAAACAAAATGCTGAGGGACACTTTTCAGTTTTTTTACTACATCGTTGTCGTCTAAACACAGCCTTAGGGCCAGATTTACTAAACGGGGCAAATTAGCATGACAGCGCAATTCCAAAAAAGCGCCGATGGGAGTGGTAATATCTCCAGGTTATTTACTAAAAAAGCGCAAATTAAATAACACAGGCGCAACAGCTGATTTCCATAATGACAGACGCAGTCTAATATACTAATAGCAGTGCAATTATTGCAAAAAAAAATGCATCAGAATTTAATTTAAGACATGCTTTCGGTGTTAAATAATGGCGCAAATACCAGTCATAGCACATGCGCAAACATTATTAAATTACATTGCGTGAATACTTTAAAAATATTCTCCTCCCAAAAATGTTGCGTCTGAAAGGGAAACTCCTAGAAATGCATATTCAATAAGATCAGTCGCAAAAATAACTAGACCACACCTTTTCAGTGATGATCCACTGCGCGTCTTTAGTAAACCCTGACAGTCGTTATTTAACGACAAAATGATGGTTTGCGTTGACGCAAGCTGTTAGTAAATCTGGCCCTTAGTCCTGCACTGAGCAGTTTTTTGTTGGCCTTCACTTCTGAGACCTGAAAATAGAAAACATCTGCTCTGATAATCCCATACCTGGAGCTTATTCACCATTTCATCAAACAGTTTTCTGGCCTCAGGACTGTTGGGGTCTTCAAAGTAGTCTTCTATACCAATCTGCACTACAATGGACTTTAGGTTACGACACACACCTGTGAAAAGAGAAGAGAGTGGGCAGGGAAAATAAAAGAAGAGGATTTCTTTCACAGGAAGTGTGGGAGTATTTCATGACTCAAAATGTAAAGCTCCAATTCTTAATATCTGGTGAAATTATTAAAATCGCCAAGATATTGAAATTAAAAACTTTGTTTTTATTGGTATATTGTGGCGTTTTTTAAATGACTTTATTATTTATGTTCCCCTTAAAATAATCTTTAATCAAAAATGTGAATCTCCCCCCTTCACTTCCTGTTACAAGGAATATCACAAGGGTGGGGTTATCGGAGATCCAGATGTTTCTGCCCGGTAAAAGATTATGGCGATTAGCATTTAGCAACATGGCCCAACTTCTAACGATCCAAATCAGTTCTCACAATCAGATACGGTTTTCATCAGGTTTGTGAATATTCAACATGCTGTTCAGATTATAAAAAGCTACACAGATTTGAGTTGGATATGCCAAATATTCGAACATCTTTGCTCTCTGAACAAAGCTTTGAACACTGAAACAAATATTGTGTTAACTTATTCCCCACCAGCCATTTTTTGAAAAGTTGCCCGGCAACATTTTTTGTGATTTCACAAAAGTTTCACAAAATGCCTTCCAGGAAAATTTTCTTCTAAAAATATATAAACATACAAATATATCAAATGAATAAACTGAGCCTCTGCTTTCAAACAAACAAACAAATTGGGAAAAAACTTTCATCCTATCTATATTTTTTTATTTGCTTATAAACTCTTAAATATGGATATTTTTCTTTAAAAATATTTTTTAGCAAAAAGATGAAATAGTTGCATTTTTGTGAAGGAATTTTGTTAGAGATCAGATTCAGAAGGAACATACACAGAATTTAAAATTAGTAAATACATTTTGGCTTCAGTTTATTCATAAATTGGGCAAGTGCGCCATGTAGTGGATAATCGTAGATTAACATCAGGAATACTTTTTTATGCAAATTTCTCTTAATTGTCAAGATAACTCGTCAATGGCAGGGAAAGAGGTAAAACTAACAAAATGACCTATAGCGTGATAGTATGAGGAGAATTTTTTTTTAAACTACTTTTAAAGCAACACTAAAGAGTTTTTGCTATTTGCTCCCCCTACAGGTTGGAAGCGGAATTGTCCATTACCATTGTTGTAAATAATTTAGCCTACTGCAGCAAAGCTGGCTCTGATTGGATTGTAACTTGCCGTAAAGCAAGTTTTTGTAGTTTTCACTCGAAATACAGGACTGCGACACAACGATTGAAAACTTCTTTAGTGCGGTTTTGGCCAATAGAGAGCTGCAAAGCAAGCTGCAAAGCAAATGTGAAAGTGCCGTTCACCCTATTTCGAGTGGATAAACGACTGAAACTTTTTTGGAAACGTTATTTTAAGGTAAAAAAAGCTCTTTGGTGTTGCTTTAAATGCCACTTGGAATTACGTGCAAAAACAGTGAAAAAACTGGGACAAAATAGCAAATTGATTCAAATTATAATTTAAAAAACACTGAGCGGCAGTTTCCCAGACAGGGTTTAGGTGAAGCCAGGACTAGGCCTTAGTTGTATTAAGACATTTAAGTAGTTTTTACAAAACAAAAACTGGTATACATATTGAGACAAAACAATATATGTTAAGATATGTCAGTGCAAGATGTTTTTGAATTAAGGCAGCTTAAATAAGCCCTGTCCAGGAAACCGCACCTGAGTGTTTGAAACATCTTTGACATCAAGCTTTAATTTGGCTGATGTCTGATGTGCACCCATGCAAAAATGTAACTAAGAATAAATAAATTATAAATGACAAATCAGTATGTGAATCAGCATTTGGACTCACTGTTAAAGTGCAGCAGGGCTTTAGGAGTAACAGGAGTGGATGTGAGCACCAGCATCTCCAGACCTTTCAGTCCCTCACGACACATCTCAGCAGCCACTTCCTGGTTTATCTCACTGACGTGGTCCAACTCTAACACCTGCAGTCTCATGCAGTTCCTCGCTGAAGACACGCACAAAGAGAAAATCAAGAAAAATCACTTATTTTGTTAATCTTACAGAATCAGACTTTGTATATAACAGCTACAAATGCAGTCAGGAAGTCTTGTGGTTTTTATAAAGGTTGAAACCATTAACTGTAAGTTTAGTCTGTACAGAACAGTACTTAAAAACTGTTGAAAACATTTATTTATAGGATAGTCACTTAAACACATTCCTCTGGTTTAATCATAGGAGCATGTTATTGTTAAAGTTTAATTTAGGTATCTCTCTCTGTGTGTGTCCCAGGGTGCCATGCAAATAGCACATACACGCTCTTTAGTTAATGTCTATGCTTGAAAGATAGTAGAATATAGAGTAGCCATGTAGTGCTGATCTGAAAACACCTTTATGAATAATAATGTTTGAAACTATGTAAGAATGCTGCTACTAAATCTCCTGTATTTCTTTAAATAAATGATATAAGATACTGTGTGTAGTAGTATGTTCTTTATACAAAGGCTATTACACAATTTCAATGAAAACCTGATAGCTTGATGTATTATTAACACTCACTTCATTCTTACTTACCCAAAGAAGCCAGTCCCTGTATGCCACAGCCTGCCCCGCCCACACCCAGAGCTCGTAGGTGTGGCCAGCATCTGCCAATCGTCTGCAGGCACCTGTTACTGAAGCGTGCTGGCTGCTGACTGCAAGAAGAAATATATTATGAATAATAGATGTAGAGGCAATAGACGCAAAGGTTACAGACAAATTTGTTCTTTACTAATTTAATCTTAGCATAAGTGTAACGTTACCAGCAGAATACTGGCTTAGTGCTGACCACTCATAATCATCTTCAGTGTACCAGGTCTAAAAGGTGCCAATACCACTTACAAATGCTCATATTAAACTTCATATATTTAACCAAATTAATATGTGACTCTGGATAATATACATTGTATGGGTCAAAAAGGTCAATTTTTCTTTTATGCCAAAAATCATTAGGATATTAAGTAAAGAGCATGTATCATGAAGATATTTTGTACATTTCCTACCATAACTATATCAAAATGTTATTGTTGTGAGTGAATGCAGTTGCTAAGGACTTCATTTGGACTTAAATGCGTCTTTTTTGGGCCCACCAGATTCTAGATTTTCAAATAGTTGTATCTCAACCAAATATTGTCCTATCCTAACAAACCATACATTAACAGAAAGCTTATATATTCAACTTTCAGAATCTTAATTTCAAAGAATTGTCCCTGGGACTGATTTGGTGGTCCAATATATTTTAGCTATCAAAGCTATTTAACTCTTTCCCCATCATTGACGAGTTATCTTGTCAATTAAGAGAAAACATTTGCATATAATGTTCTTGATGAGGTTTTATGTTAATCTGTAATACAGCGATTATCCACTAGATGGCGAACTTACCCAATATATAAAAAACTGAAGCAAAAAATGATTTACTAATTTTAAACTCTGCATGTTTTGATAATCGCTCTGAATCTGATCTCTAACAAAATTCCTTCACAAAAATGCTATTATTTCAGCTTTTTGCTAAAAAGTTTTTGCATTATTTTTTAGAAAAATACTCATATTTAAGAGTTTATAAGCAGAGAAAAAAATGTAGATAGGATAAAACGTCCACCCCCCCCCCCCCCGTTTTGTTTGTTTGTTTGCTTATGTTTGTTTAAAAGCAGAGGGTCTGTTCTTTCATTTGATATATTTGTATGTTTATATATTTTTAGAAGAATATTTTCCTGAAAGGCGTTTTGTGAAACTTTTGAAAAAATCACAAAAATGCTGGCGGGCAACTTTTCAAAAAATAGCTGGCGGGGAATGAGCTAAACAAAACAGAAAATACGTGACACAGTTTGTAAAACACCCAGCTAAAGTATTTTTATGATTTAATGTTTGCTACATAAAATCATCCTGCATAATATAATTAACATTCTGTGAAAATATAACACTGATATCATTAAAGGCGGAGTCCACAATGTTTGAAAAACGCGTTGGAAAAGGAGACGGGCCGACTACCAAAACACACTTATAGCCAATAAAATCAAATCAAATGCCGGGTTGCGTATGTGTGGGGCGGGTCTATCAACAGAAGGTCCAGATTCTATTGGGGTAGGGGCGTGTTTGTTTGGGTGATTTCAAATATCAACATTGGCTTTCAAACATCGTGGACTCCGCCTTTAATATTGACTGAGTAAGGTCATGTCAAAGATTGAAATCCTGTGTGAAATGAATGAGTAAAAACAAACTTGATGCTCCTATAATCTCATAAATCAATAATAAGACTTAAGCCTGGATCTCACAGATAGGATCACATACAGTATATGTGACTGTCTTTAAAAAAGATTTTTCCATATTCTGTCTTACCATGGATGTAATGGTGCCACTTGTAGTGAAATGATGTCTCGGCAACCAGCTCCCAATGCCCAGATAACCTCCTGTCCAACGGGGTCTGTGGCGCTCCTAACACACATATGACATTTGAGAAACCGGTGTAGGACTCAGACCTGCTCTTTCTCTTCCTGTCATTATATTCCCAGTTTTGATCTGTCTGTAGTAACAGAATATCCAGACACAATAACAACGGTCCTTTCTACGTAATGGTATGGCTAATAGTGTATATGTATACATTTCATAAGCACAAATATAACTAAGTGCATAAGAAAACTTTTCTTTGTGACTTTATTTCTTCTAAGTAAAAGATACAAGTGGCATTAAAAAGTTGTTATGTGGGGAAACTAGTTGTCTGAGCCAGTTATACAGTTACAAACTGAGCTGAATTAAATAATCCAGAGCATCCAAATGCAGTGTTTTTCTGTAGCTCACTTGGTAGCGCCTTACATTACCATTGCAATAGTCATGGGTTCAATTCCAGAGAATGCACATACTGATAAAATAAATGTATAGATTGAATACAAAGTCGCTCTGTATAAAAAATGTAGCAAATTAAAAGTAATATAGTGACCCCTTGTGGACCAACCTGTATGTGACAGCCTGTAGCGCTCGGCAATAACAGCTAGCCAACCACAGCGAGCGATCAGTCAATAGATTTGGACAATGAGACACCTTCAGGATGAGTAGATTACTGCCAGTAGCTTTCAGCAAGGCCTCCAGACCCTCCTCAAGACAGCCACTAAACAAAAAATGTAAAGGTTTCAGCTAGCATATGTATAGTTTGAGTTAGGTCTTGTCATTTACCCATCACCATGTTGTTCAAAACCTTTGGACTTCTAACATGGGATGCAAATTTAAAGAATGATGAAGCTGATAAGTCTTTTTATTAGTGAATGAGGACTGACAGTGTCAGACACTAACATTAAAATACACTTATTCGTAATCTCCTCGTGTGCTTTACAAAACCAAAAAATTGCATACATGACAGTCCAAATTTTTATTAACATGTAAATCCAACGTGTCTATTGCAAACACGATTCTCCAGGGGCTTCTGACTGTCACTCCGGATGAGGCGAATTAGCAGAGCAATTAACAGGCATCTCATTTTGCTCCGTTCTCAAGCCGGACAAACACTTCACACGTGTCAGATTGTGCATGCGAGCGTGTATCTGTTTGGCGTGAAAGTGCAATCAGGAATGAGTGCAAAAATAGCGCTGAGGGAAGGCGGAGGTGTGCGGAGCTGTGGGAAGTCTGCAGCAGTCAGGTTCAGTACAGTGCAATAAACACCAGGTGCGGTGGGACGCTGTAGTTACCGTGTGCTCTTCAGATATTCCTCCTTTGTTTCCTTTTTGCCCCTCTGTCTGGGTTTGAGATTCTGGAGGATCAGGGAATGGGTCTGTGTGCACCACTGCGACAACGTGCACAAAAACTAAAACACAGCGAGAGACAGTCAACTTGGCTTTTTTACCAGTCAAGAATACTCAGATAATTAACAATCAACAGATAATGTTAATGTTAGCACAAAAAGGTTTTCTGATCAATTATCATTGGTTCTTTAAAAATATGCATTGCCTTGCCTATAAAGTATTGGTATGAATAGTGTTGCTAACCTTTGAAGAGATGCGAGCGTTCTCCAGCAGCACTCTGGTCCACACTGCTGGATGGCGAGCCACAAACCTCCAATCCCGGCACACCTCGGCGGCCCGCATGAGCGTTTTAGTGTCTAGATAGGTGAAGATGCAGAAGAGAGCGGCACGCATCTTCAGCACCTCAGGACTGATCACCTCACTGATTTTAGAGGGACTTTTGTCGTGTCGGCAATGCTTATATCCTCCTTCAGAGAGACAGAGAAAGCAAGAAAATAAGAGAAATGCATTCAGGGTTCCCACACCTTAGTTAACTTCAAATTCAAGGACTTTCCAGGTGCAATATCCTCAAATTCAAGGACTAAATGTGGGGACACTTTTCAAGTGAGAGCAAAGTTACATTGTGTTACCTTTTAAGATATATTGTTACAGTTCCCTTTTTAGGGAACTCGTGCTGCATCACTGCGGAATGTGTATATCAAATCCAACCAATTGTGAGACTTAACGACAAAAACAGGTTGATGTGGGAGCCAGGAAGTAAATCGTTATCTGAAATATTGCCAAAGACGGCGTTACAGGGACGCGGGAAGTATGGCAAGGGAGACGCAGCATCTCGCTCCCTTCTTAGGGAACAACAGTTACATACGTAACCCGAGACATTTTCATGTGCTGAACACAAATATGCAAAAACGCATTTTGGTATGAATCAACATTCACATACAGAAGATATAAATATTTAAAGCAAACAGTTTAGCACGTGTGCTTAAAAAGTCTAGAATTTTTATGATATTATCCTACATTACACAGGGAATAATAAAGCAATAAGCCCCAAGAAGCAGTGGGTTACAGTGCATTTTATAACAGCTAAGGGGCGTTGTTAGGCACGACGCGAAAGCCAGAACTTCAGCCTTAACAATAGCATACAACATTAACTAGCATATAGCTCTAACTCAGCAGTCACAACTTTTTTTTAGCATTGTAACAATATTGTAATTAATTGAATGCTGTGGCGTACATCTTGACTGTAACGTCACAGTCTGTTATGTTGAGATTGGCCTGTTTTCCAGCTGACTTTGGCATGCACAAGGCTTACATAAGAATGAGGAAACAATCATGTTTGAGGCTTACAGTACCATATGTCATTACCATGTACAGGGCTCATAATATTCATATTTGTCAATGTAAATACAGGTTTTCATTCTATGGCACCTTTTCAAGCCCACACATATTTGAACATTTGTATTAGCAGTTGCTGCAATACTAAACATGTCCATATAGTGGCGCCAAAACTACATTAATGAATAGTTCCAAGACTGGATGGGCTGTTCTCACTCCCTCCCACAGGTGCTGTACATCCTCCAAATTATGCATTCAGCAGCCAACCATCTCTCTCTAACAGTTCCCACCTGACAGACGGCTCTCCTGAGTCATATAAGCCATGTTAAAGAGATTTAGCCTCTGAAAAATGTGTTTGCATCATTTGCCTAAATTTACACATCTATCTATCAAGAAAAATCTGCCAGAAGCTGTCACAGAAATAGGATGCTGTCTCTTTAAAAAAAAAAAAGATCAAATGGTGCTAAACAACAGCAGAGAAGCTGTAAACTGATGGGCGGTTGCTGGTAGAGATTTCACTAGACTGCTTCATCTACAGTCTTGCTCTTAGCCATGATAGAAAGTTAAAAGAGAAAAGAAAGAAAAAAGCTCTGAATGGTCAGTTGATTAAAACATATCCTGCAGAGGTTACATTTTCTCCTGCACAATCTGATGGTTAAAAACAAGAATATTTCTCTAGATAATGTTTATTATTTAAATCTCAGTATAGGTTCTTAACTAAAAGAATAATGTTTAAAACCTTTACTGGCAATATTGTAATAAACCATCTATTGACAGGTGCTGGGGCATATTGTCACCCTATTAACAGCCTGGTTAACATGAAAGTAAAATGACATAAAACCAATATATAAAGCAGCACAATTTCAAAAGGTAACAACTACCCAGTCTCATGTAGATGCGTATAAATAGCACGAAGTGTGAAAATCGAGCAATACATGTGCCAAATTCCAATTTGGTGTGCATATGATACGTCAGTCCTCCCCATTCACTTAAACGGCGCATCTTTTTTTGTCTTTCTATTAAATTTTTTTCTGTTTTTAAACCATTTTCGATTGGGTTTAGGGTTAGATTTCAGATTTGCTTAAAGAGGTTATGTGGCCCCTTATGGAACGGCTGAAATTCCACAAGGTGGGCGTATTTGTTCCTCAGACGTTGCACAATAAACGTGACATCCGAATATATTCATTATAAATTGTGAATGAAGAGTGAGATTCGAACGAATGTCCATTAGTGAACTAATTGTATACACTATTTATATCGTAATTCGGTCAGAAAAGTCAAGATTGTGAGATGAACACATCATTTTGGATTAAAAGGCTTGGATATTCCATTTCCTTGGACTTTTGGGTGATTAATAAACAATTTGTTTTGGACAATTTCACTGAAGCGAATAAAGGGAAGATTTTGAAGGTAAGTAAATATCCTAAATCTGCGCCGCCCGGTTCAGTTAACTAAAAACTAGATTACAGTTTTATGACTGCTAAAAATCATATTATGCTTTGTGTGCGCTTAATGGAATCCTGAAAGTCTAAGCTTTTCAACGATGTGCCGCATGACCATATATTTTGAAGATTTAATGCTTCAAAGTTACAATGACGTTTATGCAGCCTCACGTGCAAGGGAGGGGTGTACCGTGTACGGCACAGTGTTCCTTATCAGGTTAATATACTATACTAATATATATTTCTCCAGGTTTTTGTCTACTTTTAAGCCACGGTCGCTTGGAGTTGGGGTTAGAATTGGGGTTTGGGTTAGGATGTCATTTTTATGTTACAAAAAGTTATTCTAACCCTAAACCCAAGCGACAAAAATTGAGAAACCAATAAATAAAACGCTGTTTAAGTGAATGGGGAGGACTGGCGTATCGTATGCACGATCTTCACACTTTGTGCTATTTATACGCAACTCCGTGAGACTGGGTTTGGCCTGTCAGGCAAGGATCTTATGAAGAAGAAATGCTTTGGCTACATTTTCTTTGTTAGCCATTGCCTTAATGTATCCTGTGTGGTTATATTTTCCTCTTCATTTTGTTCACCCAGCAGCTATAACAAAGTATGACGACAGTGAAATTTAGCACTGAATTTACAAAGAGGTTCTTGAACTAGCCTAGGGGCTTGCAACCAACATACAAAACAACCGCAAGAGAAAACACACTTGTGTGCCCTTCTGACAACTAGCCCCAGTCTTATGACCCCAGGTCCCATTCTTTGTGATGCATATGGTTTGGGATTATGCAGACTGTTACTCACGCTACACTCTTCCTACGCTGACTTGGAGTCAGTAGGTGGAAAACTTTGAACGTTACTCATGGCTTTCTGACACATGCTCTTACTGCTCTCTGGCCTGTTGTCCTGACGGCATTCGCGCTCATGCTGACATAATTTCCTTCGGTTGGCGTCCTGATCTTCTGACCTCACTGTATCGTCATTGTTTAGAAAGTGAGCACAGTGGGACCCAGAGCCCTGGGCCTAAAAAACTGGTATTCAAGCTTTTATCTCACACAGTAACATACTGCAAAATGACAGATAGACAGACAGAAAGATCTTTACTCCTCGGGTCAGCGCACCTGAAGCCAGTCTGTATCCCCCACGGCTCGCCGCGTGCTGCTGACACTCCGCTCTCCTGTCCTGCTCCCACAGCTCTGCTTCGGACTCGGTGGTGCGGGAGCCCACATCTGACACGTCACCCTCTTCTCCCTCTGTGCTGTTCCGGTATGGCCGGCGCTGCCAGTTCTGGATGGCCTGCTTGCGGAGACCCCAACTCCGAGAAGCGCCTGCTCTTTCGTAGCCTCCTCCGCCTCCCTCCCCAAGCCGGCACTGGACGTGATAGTACTGAGCATCAGGGCAGTCCTCCAGAGCATGGAGGTCCACGCTGTCACTGTCATAACCTCCTGAACCTTGAGACACTGACTTTCCTCGTCCCGATGCTCTGTTAAGAAAAGTCCAAAAGGAAGTTTAGAGAAAAAACAGCCACGATATTGATGTTTTTTAATTCATGAAACTATTTATGCCTTTAAAAAATGTTATGAGCTAAAACGATAAGATCAGGAATCAGGCCTTGCTAATAATTAGTTGACATTAGGGTGACCATACGTGCCATTCTTCCCGGACACGTCCTGGCCAGGATTTCGGTCGGTCTTCCGGAAGTCGTATTTGTTGACCGCATACGCCAGGGGTCGGCAACTGGCGGCCCGCGGGCCAAAAGTGGCCCGCCAGCAATATTTTCTGGCCCGCCGGATTAATTTGAAGTCCGTTTTTTTTTTTTTTTAATCAGACTTTTTTATTTTACAATAACAGTTTACAAAAATGTCCCCGTGTATCATTCCTTCATTCGTTTTTTCAAATCAAAACCAAAAAGAAAATAAAGAAAAACGACTTGTTTTTCTATTATTTATTTCCTGAACTAAAATCAAACGACTCGTTTTCTGAATGTGCGCTCAGATCAAAAATAAAAAAAAGAATGAAAACGGGTTCGGACAAATTTTAATTGAACACCTTAGCAGACATATAGCAATGAAATAAATTTAAACAGATCAGGTACTAACAGATTACATTTTAATAAGGGTTTTTATAAGGGTTTGAATAGCAACCATGCTTTCCTGTAAGTCTCATTCGCTTACAGTCCGACTTTTGAACTTTTTTCATTATTATTTATTCGCGTATATTATTATTATTATTTATTGCTACACTGACAAATAGCAAGAATGTCCTGAAAAAAATGCGTATAATAGCTATCTTAACGGGCCGCTTTTTCTCGTTCTCTTTCTCTACCAGCGCATCCGCGATCATAACTGTCATTAGAGTTTGAGCATAGGCTTCTTCTAAAACACAATCGATCAAATAATTGCAGAGGTATGACTTCATGAATCATTTGCAAATTTACCTCGTAAATCATGTCAATTCATCACGCGTGAAGACATTAAACTCCGTGACATTGCAAATTACTGAAAAGTAATTGCTGGCTTTTAGAAACCACTACAAAATATGATAAAAATAAACTCTTTTACTGCAATAATATTTTAACTAATACACTTTTAAAGTAGATTTGAAAGGAATACTGTTGTTTTCTGCTACTTGAACTTGGGGCTCGAGCACCCGACCTAAGGTTCGACCTGCCTTCGAAAACAGCAAGTCAAGTTCGTTTACCGTTAATTATTAAGACTAAATGGGCAGGTAAATTCGTTAAAAAAATGAAAGTAATCCGCCAAAATATGGTTTTACATGTCTATTAAAATAAAGCCATTATTAATTTTCCTAACGCATAGTTCTTTGATCTTTACCTCCGTTTAAAACGTTATAAATTTGGCAAAGGAGGATGTTCAGCAATTTGAACAGCAACTCCGCAACCAACTCGGTTTATGATGGTGAGAAATTTGAGTGAGAGGCTTTGTCCTATTTAATTTATTATTTATATTTCATTATAAATACAATGAATACAATGTTAAAATAATATTTTTATTGGCACGAACACAATTTTTGTATAACATTTAAAATTATCTGTCTCTTTTCGTTAGAGACAGTTGAATGTGAGATTCTGGAAACGAAACGTGACGTTAAGTTTTGCGGACCCGTCAGGTCGGGAAATAAAGCGGGTGAACACAAATGAATCTATGAATAGAACCTTGTCGGAGCTGGACAAAAAACAATCCAGCGGAGACCTCCTTAAACCTTAGGTGTGTATGTGTGTGTCCCGGTTAAATATTAATAAAAAAAGGAATAGTTCAAAAGTCGGACTGTAAGAGTATTTCATGAGAGCACAAATGCCTGTAATATTACCACTATAGTACTTGATCTGTTTAAAATGATTTCATTGATATATTATGCCTATAAAGGAGTTAAATAAAAAAAATGTCTAATCCAGTAATTAATTTTTTTATCTGAGCACACAATCAGAAAACCTGTGGTGGTTAATTTTTTCATTTTTGTTTTTAATTTGAAAAAAAAAACGATTGAATGAATGATACACAGACCCATTACCATGTTTTTAGCCATTTTTAATGCCGTCTTTCGTCTTTTAAATAGGAAATAAAGACAATGTTTCTTGACAAAAGATCAGATAGCCTATACTAGGCTAATTCAAAATAAGACGTAAGTGTGCCAACAACAGTTGGCCCGCCATCTACTGGCTAAAAAAAATATTGGCCCGCGGCCAAAGTTACTTGCCGACCCCTGGCATACGCCATTCAGTTAAAAACATAAGACATACAATTGTAGTTTAATTCTTACCTTAAAATGTAATGGTTGCTTTTCTGTACTAATAATAATAAAGTATGGTCACCCTAGTTGACATTAGGGATGGGCATGATTAATCGACGATCGATAATTGATCGTTAAGAATTTAGTCGATTACGTTAATTTGTTATTGATTAATCGAATACTTTTTTTATCTAATGCAGGTTGCGTTGCCTAGCTTAGCGTGTGTCTTGAAGCAATTAAATTAATTTCACTGTGTGGCAGCAATTCAACATTTTACCACAGGGTGCAATATTTGACACCATACTCCGTTATCTGTGATCTTCCGTTTTGATTTTTTTTTTTAAAATCACGAAGAGGTCATGATTTTTTGGAACAAATGAGGTCTCTTTTTAAGAATGCGGCTCGCAGCTGCAGGTTCCGCTGCTTTAGAGCACCGCATATTCAAGCGCATATATGTTCCATTTGTCTAACTAAATGTAGTTTAACTGTTTGCCACAAGTTGATCTTGTAATAAAGGTCTCATGGAGGAAAACGCGCTGTATTTTTGTATTCAACATTTTTGAATTATAAAAGTTAAATAATTATTTTTTATTATAAAAATATTAATGATTAATCGATAGTCGATCGTTAATTCTCCCGACAATCGACTAAAAGAATTTAATCGAATGCCCATCCCTAGTTGACATATGTAAGAAATAACTGATATGTGCGTATTTTTTATTTTGATTTTTGTTCATGCACAAAGCTTTTCTATGACTTCGTAAGATTTGAAATATAGTGCATGAGAATCTACCAACGCATAAACACACACCCTCTAATTTAGAAATATGAGACTTAAACTGTGGTAAGAAAGAATAATAGCTTTAACTTTACAAAATGTTATTTTTTTAGCCTGAATGAGTAATGGGTTATTTCCTTATATTTTTTTTACTTATAATAGTTGACTCACCGCCATTCTCAAGCAAAACACCTCTCAGTTAATGATGGTTCTCAGCACTGAGCTCAGGGTTCACAACACTAAATCAAGACCAAGACACTACAAAAAACTTCCTCCAACATCACCAGAAATAATGAATGTGATACCTTGAACACTTCCTATGTCTGCCACCGGTGTGATTCACACAAAGCACACTTTTTAATGAAATCAACTTAAAAATAGGAATTTACTCATAGTAAGTCACAGCTATCTACATAAAAGTTTGGGAAAGAAGAAAGTATTGTAATGAACACGCCTGACCTCAGGATACAGGGCTGTATAGTTTCCTATTATAAGAGATATCACTAAACTTAAATCAGTGTTGTAGTTCGCATGGAATTGTGGGTAAGGAATGCTCTCATCTAAGGCTTATAGCAGGAACAGAATTTCCACAAGGGATTCCAGCCAGACACTTAGTTACTCTCCAGATGTTACAGTTCAGAGACTTTTACTGAGCCTTTAAGAGACAAAGTGTTACTGTAGTCAACAGAACAACTCTGTAGACTAATACATTTTTGTAGTAAAAAAATATATATACCATGTACTGTATATATGGTGTATACCAATGGTACATAAATGTAAAATCTGAGCTGTAAGCGACCAACGCATAATAAATGTAATGGAGTTCCACAATGAAATTTCACAATTACACTGTCAAACTTAAAAAAAAAAAGAAAAAAAAAAAATGGTCCCAAGCTTGTATCTTTAAAAAAGTCCTAATACGTACCATTTAGGTACAGATATCTATACATTTGGTACCAGTATGCATCTCTGAGGTACTAATATGACCTCTATAGGTGCAAAGGTGTACTTAAAAGGGTACCACCACAGTGACAGATATCGACCAATTTTTCCTAGTCTAAAAGTTTAAAAAACCACATAAAATACTTCCTGTACAGACCAGGGTCAGTCAGAATCAATTAAATACCTTAGAGACATTGTACTTTATATAGACCGTTTCATCGTGCGCACGTGCAGTCTGGTCCGAACTTTACTTCCGGTTTCTGTTTGTTTAATGGTCTGACTAGTTGCTGAAACTGAACTCTTAAACAAATACATCGTCGGAAATAACAAATGTTTTGGGTTCCTATGTAATCTACGTGTTGTTTATTTTGCTTGTTATATAAATAAACTACTTTAAAAGGACTTTGTTGTTATTTATTCTTCGCAGAGTTTACCGGAAGTTACGTGACGACTATGAAAGCCGCGTGTTTATGTTGTTACTGCTGAAACCATCTAAATTACAGCTGCAATCTGTAATTTAACAATAACCTTTACATAAAAACTGGGTACGATTTCTCTGTAAGGTCAGTTTGACTTTAGCTCACATAAAGAAAAGTATGTAAAGTAACCTGCAATTTCATATTGTAAACAGAGCTGTTGATAGACTGGCAAAAGTTACGGAGATTGCCGCTTTAATATCTGGTACTCAATATTTATTTATAATACCACAGGGCTGTTGAATGCTTATTGCGATTGGTTAAGAAATATTTTACGGTTATGCATTATTTTGGGATAAACGCACATATGTCCTGTCAAATGTCTGAAAATAACCACACGAGCAATGGGTCTCATTCACTTATAATTGCGTAAGTTTTTCGTATTTATACGCACACTTGAACTTCTCACGAAAACTTTCCGCCTAATTCACAACACATGTGTACGCACATGAATGCTTTTATATAGAGATTTAAAAATTGAGGAAGAAAGCATGACAATTTGTCATTACGTGCATCTTTTTTATATGTATAGAAAAAATAAGTAGACTATAATAATGTATAATATAAATGTATAATAATACAGATCATGTATAATAATATATAATACAGAAAATATTGTAATATAAAATATAATCACGTAAATTGTATATTATATATATCAAGGTTATTATAAACATTATAATTATAGCCTAGTATTTGATTATAGTGTACGTGATTATTTCGTACGAGTGGTTTTAGGTTTTCTTGAATTTTTGCGTACATTTAGAAGACATTTTGATACGAAAGTTTTTGTTGTTCGTGAAAACATCCATACGCACATCTCACGCACAAATTTGTGTGTACGCATAATTAATGAATGAGACCCAATGTTTGTGGTAACCATGGTATAAGCGGAAGAATTGACCTATTCCTTTGAATTATTTGAAAATAATGCACACTTTTTTGAATAATTTGACGGTCTGTCGTCAATTATTCCTTACGTATTTGGAACATGTTTGGCACATGTTGGTTTCCCTTAAACATTACATAAACAAGTGGTATTAAAATACTCATGATGAATGTTATGTCATTATAAGTAGTGATGGTGTTTATGTCATAATGAAATACTGTCTGATATTTTCTCTCTAGTCTGACTCAAGAGGAAGACCTGTGGCATGTGTGATGTCACTATTTAGGGATAACAGACTCTGCAACCCACTCTCCTTCCTTTCATGTCAGTGCACCAAATGACTCGATGCACATGCCTGCCCATGCGTAGCAGACATACACGCACATGCAACAGACAGATGGTGCCATTTTATTCACAGATCTGAACCTTTTATAAGATACGCAACACAAAGGTGCGTTATATAGCACCTATTTTATACACTGTTGTCTGGGGGTACTGTCACTCGACCGGTACCCTTTCAAAAAGTATAGCTTTGCACCTAAAGAGTTCTTACCTGTACCTCAAGAATACATATTGGTATCAAATACATATTTGTACCTAAAGGCAACGGTTTTCAAACTTTTTCGGCGTGTGGTCCCCCTAGTGTACGGTAGCCCCTACTTGTACCCCTCATCCACCCCCCCCAAAAATGTATGACATAAAAGATTGTAAAACATAACATTTGAATGAAACAAAACTTATTCAAATATACAATGTAGTGCTGTTGGTTAGTAGCCAGTTATTTCATAATCTGAATAAGTCCTTTTCTATCCTTTTGAAGTAGTTAATTATTTTCCTTCAGGTCAACATTTCTTGCACCATAAATAGACATAATTTAACCTTACATTTCCATTATCTTTCTGGCCCTTACATCTAAACAGTTTGGGCTGCTGTACCTTTAAGACTTCTACGGTCTGTGTACTATACAGTAAATGACCTCTGTTAAGTTCGGCTAACGTCCGCATAGTGGCATGACTTGAAACTCATGACATCTACTGTAAATAATGTATACAATTTGCATTTGTAAAAACCCACAGTCTGTTTGTGCACATACGCTGACATATACTGCACACACACAAACAAGCACGCACGCACACACACACACACACACACACACACACACACACACACACACACACACACACACACACACACACACACACACACACACACACACACAAGAAGGACTGAGCAAAGACATTTAAAATAAGCACTCATCACTGTCTCTTCAAAAGCTTTGGGTACTGACTGTACTCACGGTCATAAGTTCACGGCCCTATGCCTTGACATACTGTACTTTACTTTGCCAGACAAACTGTGTGTGTGTGTTTGTGTGTGTGCGTGCGTGCGTGCGTGCGTGCGTGCGTGCGTGCGTGCGTGTGTGTGTGTGTGTGTGTGTGTGTGTGTGTGTGTGTGTATCTGTGCATTAAAAAACTATTTTCACACATCATCTGCATGTCTGAGATATTACAGAGTGGTTTAACCCTGAGGTAAATGCAACAGTTTTTTCCTTGACACATAAACCAGACAGATTCCAGAATAAAGCAGATAAAACGCAATCTTTGTTATTTGAGATTTAGCTGCAAAAGTCTGGTGCCACATTTTAAAATAAATCAAAGTTACAATATTTTACCAATATGTGACTCAAGATAGACTATTAAGATTCTGTTTAATCTCTATAGTTATTTAAATTGTGATATATTGCAATATTTGACTAACCTCCGTCCACAAGAATACGCCAGTCGCTAGGTTTGTGCCGATAGACAATAGTATGATGTATCGGTGATCGTCAGACATATCGCCAATAGCAGGCGTTCATGACGATAGTTGCCGATGACTATTATTATTATCATCATAGCCTCACATTAATATGCGCATTGCGGGCTTTTCCTCGCATGAGAGGATGCGGATTCCTTCTCGCATGCACCTGAAACTAATGCGCGCGTCTTGGACTCTTGCTCGAACATGAATGCACGCGGCATGGACTCCTTCTTTAATGTGCATGATTTGGACTCGAACATGAGCTTGCCCTATGCACAGCTTTGTCATTTCCTTGTGCTAGAGAGGTTGTTAGCGTGCAGAGAAATAAAATTGGCGAGTGTGTTGTTCCCGCTCCCTGGCATGCAGGAAATTTTTGAGCGCCTGGGCTTTTCTGCTGCTCGGATTAATGGCATCAGTTCTAAGAAGGTTGTGGTCATGACAGTGTTGCCCTTGCTTCTTTTTTGTGCATCAATCAAGTGACTTGTCATAAACAGTAAAATAATGAACAAATAAATAAATAAATTGGTAAACTACTATCCTGCCCCCAATAATATCATGTATCGACAATCTCGCAAGGCTGACAATAGGATGATCTCAAACTGGGGCATATCGCCCAACACTATACCAGTCACCAGCTAAAATCAAACAGCTCTGGCTAAGCTAAGCTGCTGTCGAATCACAACACACTAAACCAGCTACACAATCATAACTCGGAGGGACTTCATAGAACAAGGAAGACATCAGCCCGTTTTTAAAACAGTGAAAACAGCGCTACAGAGATAAGTAAATTTTGTAAAAAATACTTTGTTTTTTACCCACGAGATATGTTATATTGCACACCGTAAACAAAATCAAGGCTTCAAAAACACAGGGAAAACTGGACCTTTAACATTTGATTGAAAGAAAAGGGAGTGTGTGATGTAATAGTAAATTTTGCCTCCTCGTACACTTTCTTCAAATAATTCTAAAGAAAAACTTAACTAATATTTATGATTCTTATTGTGAGGTAAAATCAAATTCTTTACCATCTCAAATTAAACCAGCCACTTTAGATGTTGCTGGAAACAACTGATATTGTTTTTAAAAAAAAGTCAATAGCCAGAATTCTGCTATCTCAAGACTTACGCAGTGCTAGGGGAGGAACGGCGATCGGACACTTGGTACATTCCCCTGGATGCTCCGGAGATGCTGGAATTTCTCTGTGGGTGAAACAGAGACAGACATTATGATGAGTCTATTCCAACCATGATGCCTACTAAACAAAACAGAGGCATATCTACATCAGAAAGAGACAAAATATAAGCAAAATCAAATAGTGTCAAGATAAAACCACAGAGCTGTCTAAACTGTTAATGATAAAGGCAAAGAAGAAATATCTTTCTCCTCTGTATCTTTATCATTTAGTTTTGCCATAGACATCTCTTTATTTTTTAAACCAAAGCATAGTCCCATTTTACGCATACGCAAGGGTCTGCGTACAGTGCATGTGACGCTTTGTGAAGTTTCACAAATTTAAAATCAGAATAGTAGGCGCACACATTTGTACATGTAGGTCGGGCATGAGCGTACAGGAGAATGTAGTATGTAGCCAAGTAGATGCATTGCATTTTGTCACAATGCGCATGCACCAAACGTCTGCGTACACGTACGAGTCAAATAATCTATGCTAAGACATGCATACATGTTAAAAACAGACTATACTCCAGGCTTTAGAATGAGTTTTATAGGTACCTTATATAGTTATTTGTTATTGTCCCTAGTGTGGATGGCCCCTAAGCCAGCCTGCTAACAAGACATCCTATAGCAGACCTATCCTCGTGAAATATATTTTATATGCAAGTATACGACTCAGCAATCAGAAGAAATATAAATACTGTGGCTTTAAATAGCTGCTTTAGATGGCTGGGTGATAAACCTAAGAAAATGTGGGCCAGGCAAGGTACCATAGTGCTAACAGGACACACACACACCTTTACCAACACACACTGGGCGTTGTGCCCACAGAAATGAGACCGTCAATCTCACAAGCGTTGTGCAGCACAAGGACTGACCAAGGATTGAGGGCAATGAATTAATCCCTGATGATGTCACAAGGGTAGTTGCTTGAATGCTGAATGTGTCATCTGCATGAACCAAAGCTGTATAGTGAAAGCACCCCAACATACACATATAGTTGAATTATTTAAATATTATGGGACACATTAACTCAGTTTGTTTCACAGTGGAGTGAGTGTGGATGTTACTGACCGTGCAAAAATGTCTTAAATTGCGTTTACTCGGGTAATAAAAGCCAGATTGGTCCTTGGTGATCTGTATGCAGTCTGTATGGCTCCATTATTTACAATTGGTAGGAGCTATCAACACATTAAGGTATCTGGGGGTTCAGGTAACCGCAGACGGCGATTTAGTAAGTGACATTTTTGGAGTGCTGAATTCAGATTTATTTACTGTGCTCCACAGTAACTGTAGACCATAACCATTACAAAGCATGTCCGAGATTTACAGTACAAGAGTTACAAGGTACAGCATGATTTTTCATAGCTAAACTATGCTTTGAGATTATCAACACTGATTCACATTTACATTTTCAGCAGTCAAGCTAGAATTGAAACTATTTTGCATAACAGTTATTGGCCAATAAACCACCATGGGTTTTTTTCTACTGTACCTGCCGTCCATTAGGTTTGGATCCCTGCAGGCTGCAGTGTCCCAGGCTGCCGTTGGGAGTTGTGGCACAGCTGCTGATAATCTGGAGCTGTTTCTCAGCACGGT